>NC_069500.1:28144561-28444561 GCF_027579735.1 Bombina bombina | reverse complement strand
ATCCAGCAAAAATTATAGTTAAAATCAATGATATCACCCAAATAATTACAGAACCTGAAGCAGCTCAAACACTATGTAAAGAACTTAAACTCAATTAGAATGAATAGAATTCTAGGTTTCATTCTTACCTGTTCTTTTTTAGACTTAAGTATGGTGCTTGGCTGGGACGCTTGTATGAATGTTGTATGTATGAGAAGGGTTTTAGTTTTTTATTTTTTTAGTTTTTTTTTCCTCCTCCACCTCACCCCCCCCCCCCCCACCTCGCCTTATTCTTTTTATGATTTTTCTCAAAGAAGTACAGCGACACATCCTCTTCCTAGCAGAATAATATGAGTATAAATGAACTTAATTTTTTATCCTGGAATGTGGGGGGAATAACATCTCCAATTAAAAGAAAAGCAATTATTAGACACCTAAACTCTCTTAACCCGCAAATAGTTTTCCTACAGGAAAACGCATTTAAATCCAGAGGAAGCTCTAAAACTAAAATTTAGATGGGTAGGTAATGTAATATATTCACCATTTTGTGTCAGGAAAAGGGGAGTGGCGATTTTATTTAATAAGAATTTGCAATGTGAGATTCTCTCCCAAATTATAGATCAAGAAGGGAGATATATTATCTTAGAAGTACGGATACATGATCTAAAACTGGTCCTTTGTAATGTTTATGGCCCTAATAAACCCGAAAAAAATTTCTGGGAGAATTTGAAATCTAAGTTAATGTATTATAGTAATCAAGGAATAATTATCGGGGGAGAATTTAATATTGCTCATAGGCCCCGATTAGATAGGTTTAAATGTGTTAACAAATCTGAGTTTGGGAAGAATCGGATCTTGTCCAAATTCATGATGGATCTTGGGCTCTCGGATGTCTGGCGTGTACAATTCCCCGATATAAGAGCATTTACATGCGAATCCAAAACATTTAACACTCTTTCCCGTATAGATATGTTTCTGGTATCAGAACCTTTATTAAATCAAATTATTAAAACAGGTATCAGAGATATAATTATTTCTGATCATGCAATCATCTCGCTACTAATCAAAACGGGTGCAAATTCCGGGCCTAACTTTTCTAGACTTTTCTTTCCCTCCTATCTAATAAATAATCTACAATTCACTAATTGGTTGCGAGAGAAATGGAATGAATATAAGAATAATAATATCTCCTTCTGGTTTAAACCAGAAATATTTTGGGAAGCATTTAAGGCGACCATTAGGGGTGAAATAAAAGCATATCTATGTAAGTTAAAAAGAATTTGTAAGGCCCGAGAAACTCAGTTAACAAATCAAATTAGGAATGCCTATGAGGTATATATTAGGGATCCTACGAAACAAACTTGGGATAACTATTCTGAGAAAAAAAAATGAAAGGGATCTATATATTAAACATAAGACTACCCAAGAAGACTTAAAACTGAGAGCTAGATATCAAGGGAACTATGGGAGATCTGTTAGGTATCTTGCTAATCTAATTAAACATAGACAGAGTAATAGAAGAATTAATAAAATTAGAGTAGCAGGTAAAAATATCACCAACCCCGCGGAAATTAAAGAAGCCTTTTATGAATTTTATAAAGAGATCTATAAGAAAGAGGAAATAAATGATCAAAATAAATTAAATTTCTGGAATAGTCTTAAAATACCCAAGATATCTAGTCAAGAGCTTGAGTTATTAAATGCAAAACAGATCAAGGCGGCTAAAACCTCTAAGGCACCTGGCCCTGACCAATTGCCAATGGAATTATATAAAATTCTTCTGGAATATGTTCCGGAAACTCTGGTGAAGCTGTTCAATTCTTATTACATAGAAAATAAGAAAACATCTAGATATTTTTCGGCATCTTTAATTACCCTCATACCGAAAAAGAATAAAGATCCAGAAAACATGGCAGCATATAGGCCTATATCACTATTAAATTGTGACTATAAGATTCTCACATCAATTTTAGCAAATAGATTGAAAAGTTGTATTGGAAATCTGGTCCATGCGGATCAAGTTGGTTTCATGCCAGGTAGAAATGTGTCCAAAATCATACGCCGAGTCTTGACAGTTTTGGATTTTTTCTGGTTAGAAAATAAGGGCAAAACGTGTCGAGAAAGATCTAATATGGCCTTAGTGGCGATCGATGCTGAAAAGGCTTTTGATCTCATTAATTGGGATCATTTATTTTGTTCTCTAGCAACTTTTGGTTTTATGGGTAATTTCCTAACAATGATCCATACAATCTATCAAAACCCAATTTCTAATATATTAATAAATTCTGAACCTTCTCCAGATATTATTTTGGTTAAAGGCACACGACAGGGCTGCCCGCTTTCACCTCTTTTGTTTAACTTGGCGTTAGAGCTTTTTGCGGTGAAATTAAGGCAAGACTTATCAGGGATAACGATTGGTAAAAATAAAATCGTGCTTACTTTATATGCGGATGACTTACTTCTATTTATGAATGAATCAGATCTATCCATACAACATTTTTTGACCCTAGCTAAACAATTTGGGTCCTTCGCGGGCTATAGGATCAACCCAGAAAAATCCGAAATCTTATGGTTTACTCAAAATGATACTCCACCGGGTAGATATCCTTTTAAACTGGTAGATTCAATAAATTACCTAGGGATAAAAATTCATAAAGACCCCAATGCATGGTATGATTTGAATTTCACACCGTATTTTCTCAAATACAAACAAGAACTGGACAGGTGGAACTCGCTTCCAATTTCGCTATCTGCGCGAGTTGCCATGATTAAGACTCTCTTCTTCCCCCAGCTTCTCTATTTACTTCAAAATTTGCCGCTTCTGATTAAAAGTAAAGATGTAACCATATTTAATAACCTCACAGCAGGGTTCCTATGGAACCAAAAACGCAGATGGATATCTATACAAAATCTAGCTTTACATACAAATATGGGAGGCTTGGCACTTCCAAATCTCAAATATTATAACTTAGCCATATTAAGTAAATACATTCTCGATTGGATCACGGAAACAGAGTATACAACCAATCTACACCTGGAAATGGAAATTGTATCTCCATTCAGTCTGAGAGCTTTGATTCATTTGGATAAGAGGGAGCTACCTAAACGGCTGGTTAAGATGGGGACTTTGCTGAACCCTATCTTGGCCTGGCATAAATTGTGTCATGAGCTAAGGATTAATTGGAAATCCTCTAAATATCTGCCCATTCAAGGCAACCCTAAATTTTCAGCGGGAATTTCTACTAGGACCTTTAAAGTATGGTTTAATAAAGGATTACAGGATGTGATCCAAATCAGGGATTATAGGTTAGATATAGCTAAGTCGTTTCTAGATCTTCAGAGTGAATTTGGGATCCACAAACATAGCTTCTATGCATACTTGCAACTGAGACACTTGTATGAAGAATTGTGGCAGGACAATAAAACTGATTGGAATCTTGGAGATATTGATATAATAATTAAAATTTACAGACAAGGTATCAGGTCTATTTCTCCCTTATACAATTTATTGATCCAGAAAGCTGGCCAGGCCCGACTTGAAGTTTTAGCTGAGAAATGGAAAATATATTTCCCCCAGCTTACTTCGCTAGAAATTGAAGATAGTTTTAAAAGAATAGGGAAAACTACTAGTATAATATCTTGGAGAGAATCGCATTGCAAACTTCTTAATTTGATATACGTTACCCCTGCACACCTTAAAAAATGGTATCCTCTTGATAACAATGTTTGTTTGAAGTGTGGGAATTTGAATGCAGATATTATGCATTGCTTCTGGAATTGTCCAATAATCTATCAGTTCTGGAATAAGATAAATTTCTGGTTAGCTCTTAGTTTAGAAGTCCCATATAAGATAGGCCCATTAGAGGTTTTCCTCCTGTGTAAACCCTCGGAAAATAAACATTACAAGACAATCAACACAATTATATTAATTGCCCGTAATACAATTTTATTAAATTGGAAATCTAATAGATTTATATCTTTTCAAAAATATAAATCAGTGGTGGCCAATACAATTATTATAGAACAATATTCTAGTGATCTATTTATAGAAGGGAATTTGAAGAAATATCTGCAAAAATGGCTGGGTATAATAAAATCATATTCCCCCTTAATCCAAGAGCAATTAATCTCGGGTATAAAGAAAACAACTTTTTTTGACATTTTGGTGCAGTTAGGTAGTTTACCCCCTGAATGGGCGTAAACTTCTCACTCCAGAAGGTGACCAATTATAAAATACTTGGATATTTGGAATGAGAATGGGGCGGGAGAAGTGGAGGAATCCTTTTCCCTTTTTTTTTTTTGTGTTTTGTTTTATTTTGTTTTGTTTTAATTAGTTTGATTTGGGGGGGCAGGCAAATACAATAATAAAAACACACCAACATCAACCCAATGTTAATGCAAAATTGAAATAAGAAAAGAAAGGAGTGAGAAAGGGAGAAAAATGCTAGGCAAAGTAAAACTATATATTCAGATAATCAAGCTGACACAAATAGGTATATATGTTCATTTTTCCTTTCCTTTTCTCTTTTCCTTCCGAGCTATCTGATATAGTATTTGTTAAGTTTTGTTTCAAATTATCGTGCGTGGTAAGATTAATAGGTGCATGTAACAAAAAAAATTTCTGCTACAGATAATGTCTGGATATTTTGTTGGTTTATAAATAAATAATTAAAAAAAAAAAAAAAAAAGAATTGTTATTGTTTTAAAAGATAGATAATCCCTTTATTACTCATTCCCCAGTTTTGCATAACCAACACAGTTATATTAATGTACTTTTTACCTTTGTGATTACGTTGTGTCTAAGCATCTTCTGACAGCCCCCTGATCACATGACTGTGACTGTTTATTATCTATTGTCTTAAATTTAGCATTGTATTGTGCTAGATCTTAAATAACTTTCTGTGCCTGAACACAGTGTTATCTATATAGCCCACGTGTACTTTCTGTCTCTTTGTGTTGAAAAGAGATTTAAAAAGCAAGTGATAAGAGGCAGCCCTCAAAGGCTTAGAAATTAGCATATGAGCCTACCTATGTTTTGTTTAAACTAAGAATACCAAGAGAAAAAAGCAAATTTGATGATAAAAGTAAATTGGAAAGTCAATTAAAATTAAAACTCCTATCTGAATAATGAAAGTTTAATTTATACTTGACCGTCCCTTTAAACTGTCATGATTCAGATCCCTTAGAAATTAAAATCACCTCCTTACTGTCATGCTATTGTCAGTGTATTTCTTCCTTCTCTTGAATTTCTTTTTCAGTAAGAAAGGTCATCTTATATGCCAGCCCATTTTATAACACCTGTGTAGGGGTGGTTTTTAAAACTAGATTGCAATCAGGAGGGGTTACACAGGGGCAGAGAGAGCTCTTAAAATATCCATTGACTGCAAATAAATGCATATTATGATACCCTGATTACATGTTATATTTGCAATTATTCCTGCTCAGAATAATAATAAATGTACACTTATAAATAAACACAGAGATATGAAAGACAACATTGTTTAGAACAAAAAAAAGGAATTTAGGGAAAAGTAAATATGTTTGAAAGAGATTTCTGACATAACACACACACACACATATATATATATATATATATATATATATACACAAGTATGTGCAGAGATATATGTACAAATTCTAGCATTAATAATCATTTATAAAAAAAAACATGAGATAAAAGCATATCATGACTTCTAGAAATACAAATACACATTAATTTATGTGAAAGTACCATATAACAGAATTTTGTATAACAAATAAATATAAAAATAACTTTCTATGACCTGGTTTCTCAACAGCCGGGCCGTGGCCCAGTACCGGGCCGTGATAGCCCTGCTGGTGGGCCCCGACCTGTCATTATGGTGACCACGTGTCCCGTATTGCCCGGGACAGTCCCGCATTTTAAAGGTCTGTCCCAGGTCCCGGGTGCCTCCATTCATTGTCCCGGACTGACTGACTGCTTAAACTGACAGTACACTGACAGCCACGCGGATTGACTCTCACTGGTCTTTCTTAGTTAGTTAGTCTCAGCTTGTTGCCGGCTTCCCACAGCGCAGATAGATAGTGAGGTGAGAGTGTGTTGAGACTCCAGACAACATCATCGCAGGGGGCCAGACTTTACTGCAGACCAGAGGCACCGGATATTAATTTATTTAATACAGTATATGCAAGCAAGATTTCCCCGGCCGGCCCACCCACACCCCTCTGGGTTGCTGTCTAGTCTAGTCTTCTCTAGCTCTATATAATGTGAGCCATCCAGTGGCGTGGGCTACTACTGATGACCTGCCTGGGGCCCGTGGAGGTGTTAAGGTATCAAAATCACCTTTTTTGGGGGGGGGTTGCGGTCCAGAGGGGGGGGGGTGGCGGCGGGGGGGGGGGGGGGCTGGGGGGCGTCCCTGAATGGCAGTTTGGATATGTGGTCACCCTACCTGTCATGCCCCCACTGCGCACTCATACCCCACTGCACACCAGGGGCAGACTGAGACCAATCAATGCCCAAGGAAAACTTTCTCATACTGACCCAAATGTATTCAATGTTATGCAAATAAACATGGTAGTCTCCCTGCCCTGCCCCCAACATGCCCCTCAACCTCCAGAGCCAGGACCCCCCAACATTAAGGGCCAGAGAAAGGGCCTCCAACCTTCAGGGCCAGACCCCATACGCCATGGCCCTCACAGCGACAGACCCCCGGCAGGACCCCCCCACACTCCAGGGCCCCCACTAAACCCACACGTAACTGCTTAGTTACTGATAGAGCAACTGAAAACTCCAGCTTAAAAGGACACTGAAACCAATTTTTTTTCTTTTGTGATTCAGATAGAGCATGAAATTTTAAGCAACTTTCTAATTTACTCCTATTATCAAATGTTCTTCATTCTCTTGTCATCTTTATTTAAAAATCAAGAATGTAAGTTTAAATTCCGGCCCATTTTTGGTGAACAACCTGGGTTGTTCTTGCTGATTGGTGGATAAATTCATCCACCAATAAACAAGAGCTGTCCAGGGTCCTATACCAAAAAATAGCTTAGATGCCTTCTTTTTCAAATAAAGATAGCAAGAGAACAAAGAACAATTGATAATAGGAGTAAATTTGAAAGTTGCTTAAAATTGCATGTTCTATCTGAATCACAAAAGAAAAAAAATTGGGTTCAGTGTCCCTTTAAGGAACGCACCAGGATCCGTGGAGATGCCATTTGTGGGCCCCCCTACTTGCTGGTCCCTCGGCCCAGTTCCTATTTGCCTGGCTGATCAGCCCGCTTCTGCTGCTTAATATATATATATATATATATATATATATATATATATATACATATACACACACATACTACCGGGCCCTGGACAGGTCCAGCTCAAATTAACCGGGCCTTGAGGTCACTTTGGTTGAGAACCACTGTTCTATGAGATATTGATTGTTGAGGTATAAATGTAGCTATTTCTTGGACATTAACAGTTGAAAAATAAAAGATTTGCTTTAGAGAAATGTGCTTGTTCATGGACAGTAATGAAATGGTATAAATAAAGTTTGGAAAAACCTGAATAATCGCAACATGGTTGACTGTTAGTTAACAACAATCAGATGCTTTTCGCATCGTACTTGACGCACATTTTTTTGATAAATAGGGGGATTGTATTCAGATCAGCGATGTCTGGCGAGCGTATTGACGCCGGCAAATGCACTGAGATTGACGCTTTGATAAATAGACCCCCATATGTACTGTTAGCTGGGCTGTGACAATAAGCCATTCACTTGGTGATGTTTGTTTAACCCCTTGTCTACCAACAACAGATTGATGTGCATAGTATAACTGATTTGAATGCATCACATATTTAAATCTATTTATAAATGTGATGTTTGCCATGATGTGGGCAGATAAGGGATTTGTACCAACAGCCTCTTGGTTAGGGACAATTATATTAAAGGGGCATGGAACTAGCTGTTGATTGGTGACTACACATATCTTTTGTCATTGGCTACAAGATGTGCTCAGCTACCTCCCAGTAAAGCACTGCTGCACTAGAGCGGACTTTATCTATGTATTTAACACATTTGCAGGATTTAAACACATAGATGCATGCAAGCAACACACATCCTCTTTTTGCACTTATGTATCTTTAACATTCTCTTGTTTGCTAATACTAAACATTTTGAACAAAAGCAGCAGCGGACTTTTTATTTTTAGGAAATCTATCAACTTCACTTCTGGTCTCACAGAAGAATAAGAATAACATTTGTATCACATTTTTCTTTGAAGTATCATGAAACAGAACATTTTCAGCTGTGGGGCCCGAGTGCTGATGCCACAACGCTCAATTCTCCTTCCTCGTATACAGAGAGCATTTTATTCATTAACCAGAGCAGAAAAAAAAGATTAAATAAATGAGAAAAATAAATAAATAAAATAAATTGAATTCTTAACTAATTACACTTAATGAGAACGAGTGACAGATGTGTATAGTACATTTATTACAAGTATCTTATAGAGAATGTCAAACATACTTATTCAGTAATCCAACATAAAGTGACATAAAAGTCTCTAAGAAAATAAATGGCAGTAAATAACTGATGGATAAGCAACATCTATTACATGATAAAAACTCACATTTGCAATGTCTAAAAACGCTAAAACAACAGCCACAATGATTGTATCAGCACTGGATTAGATGGGAATGTGCTCACTGCCAACAAGGCGCCAACTGGTCCGCAACTCATGAGAGTGCGTTGTAGTCAGCGGTGTAGAACTCTAGATGCAGCACAGTTATCATACACAAAGGGATAAGATTCATATACAGCAGGGTTATCATACACAAAGGGATAGGATTCATATACAGCAGGGTTATCATACACAAAGGGATAGGATTCAGATACAGCAGGGTTATCATACACAAAGGGATAGGATTCATATACAGCAGAGTTATCATACACAAAGGGATAGGATTCAGATACAGCACAGTTATCATACACAAAGGGATAGGATTCATATACAGCAGAGTTATCATACACAAAGGGATAGGATTCAGATACAGCAGGGTTATCATACACAAAGGGATAGGATTCAGATACAGCAGAGTTATCATACACAAAGGGATAAGATTCATATACAGCAGAGTTATCATACACAAAGGGATAGGATTCATATACAGCAGGGTTATCATACACAAAGGGATAAGATTCATATACAGCAGAGTTATCATACACAAAGGGATAGGATTCATATACAGCAGGGTTATCATACACAAAGGGATAGGATTCATATACAGCAGAGTTATCATACACAAAGGGATAGGATTCATATACAGCAGGGTTATCATACACAAAGGGATAGGATTCATATACAGCAGGGTTATCATACACAAAGGGATAGGATTCAGATGCAGCACAGTTATCATACACAAAGGGATAGGATTCATATACAGCAGAGTTATCATACACAAAGGGATAGGATTCAGATGCAGCACAGTTATCATACACAAAGGGATAGGATTCAGATACAGCAGGGTTATCATACACAAAGGGATAGGATTCATATACAGCAGGGTTATCATACACAAAGGGATAGGATTCATATACAGCAGAGTTATCATACACAAAGGGATAGGATTCATATACAGCAGGGTTATCATACACAAAGGGATAGGATTCAGATACAGCAGAGTTATCATACACAAAGGGATAGGATTCATATACAGCAGGGTTATCATACACAAAGGGATAGGATTCATATACAGCAGGGTTATCATACACAAAGGGATAGGATTCATATACAGCAGGGTTATCATACACAAAGGGATAGGATTCATATACAGCAGGGTTATCATACACAAAGGGATAGTATTCAGATGCAGCAGGGTTATCATACACAAAGGGATAGGATTCATATACAGCAGGGTTATCATACACAAAGGGATAGGATTCAGATACAGCACAGTTATCATACACAAAGGGATAGGATTCATATACAGCACAGTTATCATACACAAAGGGATAGGATTCATATACAGCAGGGTTATCATACACAAAGGGATAAGATTCATATACAGCAGGGTTATCATACACAAAGGGATAGGATTCATATACAGCAGGGTTATCATACACAAAGGGATAGGATTCATATACAGCAGGGTTATCATACACAAAGGGATAGGATTCATATACAGCACAGTTATCATACACAAAGGGATAGGATTCATATACAGCACAGTTATCATACACAAAGGGATAGGATTCATATACAGCAGAGTTATCATACACAAAGGGATAGGATTCAGATGCAGCACAGTTATCATACACAAAGGGATAGGATTCATATACAGCAGGGTTATCATACACAAAGGGATAGGATTCAGATACAGCACAGTTATCATACACAAAGGGATAGGATTCAGATACAGCAGAGTTATCATACACAAAGGGATAGGATTCATATACAGCAGAGTTATCATACACAAAGGGATAGGATTCAGATACAGCACAGTTATCATACACAAAGGGATAGGATTCATATACAGCAGGGTTATCATACACAAAGGGATAGGATTCAGATACAGCAGGGTTATCATACACAAAGGGATAGGATTCAGATACAGCAGGGTTATCATACACAAAGGGATAGGATTCAGATACAGCACAGTTATCATACACAAAGGGATAGGATTCAGATGCAGCAGAGTTATCATACACAAAGGGATAGGATTCATATACAGCAGGGTTATCATACACAAAGGGATAGGATTCAGATACAGCACAGTTATCATACACAAAGGGATAGGATTCAGATACAGCAGGGTTATCATACACAAAGGGATAGGATTCATATACAGCACAGTTATCATACACAAAGGGATAAGATTCATATACAGCAGAGTTATCATACACAAAGGGATAGGATTCAGATACAGCAGGGTTATCATACACAAAGGGATAGGATTCATATACAGCAGGGTTATCATACACAAAGGGATAGGATTCATATACAGCAGGGTTATCATACACAAATGGATAGGATTCAGATACAGCAGAGTTATCATACACAAAGGGATAGGATTCATATACAGCAGAGTTATCATACACAAAGGGATAGGATTCATATACAGCAGAGTTATCATACACAAAGGGATAGGATTCATATACAGCAGAGTTATCATACACAAAGGGATAGGATTCATATACAGCAGGGTTATCATACACAAAGGGATAGGATTCAGATGCAGCAGGGTTATCATACACAAAGGGATAGGATTCATATACAGCAGGGTTATCATATACAAAGGGATAGGATTCATATACAGGACAGTTATCATACACAAAGGGATAGGATTCATATACAGCAGAGTTATCATACACAAAGGGATAGGATTCATATACAGCACAGTTATCATACACAAAGGGATAGGATTCATATACAGCAGAGTTATCATACACAAAGGGATAGGATTCATATACAGCAGAGTTATCATACACAAAGGGATATGATTCATATACAGCAGGGTTATCATACACAAAGGGATAGGATTCAGATACAGCAGGGTTATCATACACAAAGGGATAGGATTCAGATGCAGCAGGGTTATCATACACAAAGGGATAAGATTCATATACAGCAGGGTTATCATACACAAAGGGATAGGATTCAGATGCAGCAGGGTTATCATACACAAAGGGATAGGATTCATATACAGCAGGGTTATCATACACAAAGGGATAGGATTCAGATGCAGCACAGTTATCATACACAAAGGGATAGGATTCATATACAGCAGGGTTATCATACACAAAGGGATAGGATTCATATACAGCAGGGTTATCATACACAAAGGGATAGGATTCAGATGCAGCAGGGTTATCATACACAAAGGGATAGGATTCATATACAGCAGGGTTATCATACACAAAGGGATAGGATTCATATACAGCAGAGTTATCATACACAAAGGGATAGGATTCATATACAGCAGAGTTATCATACACAAAGGGATAGGATTCATATACAGCAGGGTTATCATACACAAAGGGATAGGATTCATATACAGCAGGGTTATCATACACAAAGGGATAGGATTCATATACAGCAGGGTTATCATATACAAAGGGATAGGATTCATATACAGCAGGGTTATCATACACAAAGGGATAGGATTCATATACAGCAGAGTTATCATACACAAAGGGATAGGATTCATATACAGCAGGGTTATCATACACAAAGGGATAGGATTCAGATGCAGCAGGGTTATCATACACAAAGGGATAGGATTCATATACAGCACAGTTATCATACACAAAGGGATAGGATTCATATACAGCAGGGTTATCATACACAAAGGGATAGGATTCATATACAGCAGGGTTATCATACACAAAGGGATAGGATTCATATACAGCAGGGTTATCATACACAAAGGGATAGGATTCATATACAGCAGGGTTATCATACACAAAGGGATAGGATTCATATACAGCAGGGTTATCATACACAAAGGGATAGGATTCATATACAGCAGGGTTATCATACACAAAGGGATAGGATTCATATACAGCAGGGTTATCATACACAAAGGGATAGGATTCATATACAGCAGGGTTATCATACACAAAGGGATAGGATTCATATACAGCAGGGTTATCATACACAAAGGGATAGGATTCATATACAGCAGGGTTATCATACACAAAGGGATAGGATTCATATACAGCAGGGTTATCATACACAAAGGGATAGGATTCAGATACAGCACAGTTATCATACACAAAGGGATAGGATTCAGATACAGCACAGTTATCATACACAAAGGGATAGGATTCAGATACAGCAGAGTTATCATACACAAAGGGATAGGATTCAGATACAGCAGAGTTATCATACACAAAGGGATAGGATTCAGATACAGCACAGTTATCATACACAAAGGGATAGGATTCAGATACAGCAGGGTTATCATACACAAAGGGATAGGATTCAGATACAGCAGGGTTATCATACACAAAGGGATAGGATTCAGATACAGCAGGGTTATCATACACAAAGGGATAGGATTCAGATACAGCACAGTTATCATACACAAAGGGATAGGATTCAGATACAGCAGGGTTATCATACACAAAGGGATAGGATTCATATACAGCACAGTTATCATACACAAAGGGATAGGATTCAGATACAGCAGGGTTATCATACACAAAGGGATAGGATTCATATACAGCACAGTTATCATACACAAAGGGATAGGATTCAGATGCAGCAGGGTTATCATACACAAAGGGATAGGATTCATATACAGCAGGGTTATCATACACAAAGGGATAGGATTCATATACAGCAGAGTTATCATACACAAAGGGATAGGATTCATATACAGCACAGTTATCATACACAAAGGGATAGGATTCAGATACAGCAGAGTTATCATACACAAAGGGATAGGATTCATATACAGCAGGGTTATCATACACAAAGGGATAGGATTCAGATGCAGCAGGGTTATCATACACAAAGGGATAGGATTCATATACAGCAGGGTTATCATACACAAAGGGATAGGATTCATATACAGCAGGGTTATCATACACAAAGGGATAGGATTCATATACAGCAGGGTTATCATACACAAAGGGATAGGATTCATATACAGCAGAGTTATCATACACAAAGGGATAGGATTCATATACAGCAGGGTTATCATACACAAAGGGATAGGATTCATATACAGCAGGGTTATCATACACAAAGGGATAGGATTCATATACAGCAGGGTTATCATACACAAAGGGATAGGATTCATATACAGCAGGGTTATCATACACAAAGGGATAGGATTCATATACAGCAGGGTTATCATACACAAAGGGATAGGATTCATATACAGCAGGGTTATCATACACAAAGGGATAGGATTCAGATACAGCACAGTTATCATACACAAAGGGATAGGATTCAGATACAGCACAGTTATCATACACAAAGGGATAGGATTCAGATACAGCAGAGTTATCATACACAAAGGGATAGGATTCAGATACAGCAGAGTTATCATACACAAAGGGATAGGATTCAGATACAGCACAGTTATCATACACAAAGGGATAGGATTCAGATACAGCAGGGTTATCATACACAAAGGGATAGGATTCATATACAGCAGGGTTATCATACACAAAGGGATAGGATTCATATACAGCAGGGTTATCATACACAAAGGGATAGGATTCAGATGCAGCAGGGTTATCATACACAAAGGGATAGGATTCAGATACAGCACAGTTATCATACACAAAGGGATAGGATTCAGATACAGCAGGGTTATCATACACAAAGGGATAGGATTCATATACAGCAGGGTTATCATACACAAAGGGATAGGATTCAGATACAGCAGAGTTATCATACACAAAGGGATAGGATTCATATACAGCACAGTTATCATACACAAAGGGATAGGATTCAGATGCAGCAGGGTTATCATACACAAAGGGATAGGATTCATATACAGCAGGGTTATCATACACAAAGGGATAGGATTCATATACAGCAGGGTTATCATACACAAAGGGATAGGATTCAGATACAGCAGAGTTATCATACACAAAGGGATAGGATTCATATACAGCAGGGTTATCATACACAAAGGGATAGGATTCAGATGCAGCAGGGTTATCATACACAAAGGGATAGGATTCATATACAGCACAGTTATCATACACAAAGGGATAGGATTCAGATGCAGCACAGTTATCATACACAAAGGGATAGGATTCATATACAGCAGGGTTATCATACACAAAGGGATAGGATTCATATACAGCAGGGTTATCATACACAAAGGGATAGGATTCATATACAGCAGGGTTATCATACACAAAGGTATAGGATTCATATACAGCAGGGTTATCATACACAAAGGGATAGGATTCATATACAGCAGGGTTATCATACACAAAGGGATAGGATTCAGATACAGCACAGTTATCATACACAAAGGGATAGGATTCATATACAGCAGAGTTATCATACACAAAGGGATAGGATTCATATACAGCAGGGTTATCATACACAAAGGGATAGGATTCATATACAGCAGGGTTATCATACACAAAGGGATAGGATTCAGATACAGCACAGTTATCATACACAAAGGGATAGGATTCATATACAGCAGGGTTATCATACACAAAGGGATAGGATTCATATACAGCACAGTTATCATACACAAAGGGATAGGATTCATATACAGCAGGGTTATCATACACAAAGGGATAGGATTCATATACAGCAGGGTTATCATACACAAAGGGATAGGATTCATATACAGCAGGGTTATCATACACAAAGGGATAGGATTCAGATACAGCACAGTTATCATACACAAAGGGATAGGATTCATATACAGCACAGTTATCATACACAAAGGGATAGGATTCAGATACAGCAGGGTTATCATACACAAAGGGATAGGATTCAGATACAGCACAGTTATCATACACAAAGGGATAGGATTCAGATACAGCAGGGTTATCATACACAAAGGGATAGGATTCATATACAGCAGGGTTATCATACACAAAGGGATAGGATTCATATACAGCAGGGTTATCATACACAAAGGGATAGGATTCAGATGCAGCACAGTTATCATACACAAAGGGATAGGATTCATATACAGCAGGGTTATCATACACAAAGGGATAGGATTCAGATACAGCAGGGTTATCATACACAAAGGGATAGGATTCAGATGCAGCAGGGTTATCATACACAAAGGGATAGGATTCAGATACAGCAGGGTTATCATACACAAAGGGATAGGATTCATATACAGCAGGGTTATCATACACAAAGGGATAGGATTCATATACAGCAGGGTTATCATACACAAAGGGATAGGATTCATATACAGCAGGGTTATCATACACAAAGGGATAGGATTCATATACAGCAGGGTTATCATACACAAAGGGATAGGATTCAGATACAGCAGGGTTATCATACACAAAGGGATAGGATTCAGATGCAGCAGAGTTATCATACACAAAGGGATAGGATTCATATACAGCAGGGTTATCATACACAAAGGGATAGGATTCAGATGCAGCAGGGTTATCATACACAAAGGGATAGGATTCATATACAGCAGGGTTATCATACACAAAGGGATAGGATTCAGATAGAACAACTTTCTAATTTACTTAAAGGGACAGTCTAGGCCAAAATAAACTTTCATGATTCAGATAGAGCATGTAATTTTAAACAATTTTCCAATTTACTTTTATCACCAATTTTGCTTTGTTCTCTTGGTATTCTTAGTTGAAAGCTTAACCTAGGAGGTTCATATGCTAATTTCTTAGACCTTGAAGGCCACCTCTTTTCAGAATGCATTTTAACAGTTTTTCACCACTAGAGGGTGTTAGTTCACATATTTCATATAGATAACACTGTGCTCGTGCACGAGAAGTTATCTGGGAGCAGGCACTGATTGGCTAGACTGCAAGTCTGTCAAAAGAACTGAAAAAAGGGGCAGTTTGCAGAGGCTTAGATACAAGATAATCACAGAGGTTAAAAGTATATTATTATAACTGTGTTGGTTATGCACAACTGGGGAATGGGTAATAAAGGGATTATCTATCTTTCTAAACAATAACAATTCTGGTGTAGACTGTCCCTTTAAATTATCAAATTTTCTTTGTTCTCTTGGTATCTTTTGTTAAAAAGCAGGGACATGAGCTCAGGAGCGTGCACTGGTTTGGAGCACTATATGGCAGCAACTTTAAAATAACGCTACCCATTTGCAAGAGCACTAGATGAATATCATGAGAAAAAAGTAACTGTAATAATAGAAGCTAAACGGTAAAATTGTATGCTCTATCTGAATCGCAAAATAACTTTTGGGGCTTTATATCCCTTTAAGGGGATTTATACATCCCTTTTAATGGACATTCAATTTGAAATAAAGCTCACTTAAAAGAATTATTAATAGCAAAACAGCAGGAAATGTCATTTCAAATTATTTTTCCACATTTCCTATAGTTTACCTGTGAACCTTCCTGAAAGACAGACTAGAGCTAAGTATGCAGTAGTTTACCTGACCCCACAACATGCTACATAGTGCAAAAGCTTATGAGTACTCTGATTGGCCACAACAAAGCAGGGAAACATACTCAAGAGTGTGGTCAAGGGCTGTATCTGTGACATCAGACATCTTCTGATAACCAAATGCTGTAAGAACCTTTATCTGCATTACATTAATGTCTGATTGATACTAAGCGCATATAAAAAATAGTTTAATGTCATTTAGAATTGAACTCTCAGTCACAAAGAATCACAAAAGCAATTATAATGTGTAGTTGATAAAAATAGTGACATTTTGCTGTGCAACAAAAAATGTCCTGGTTTTACTAAGGGATTTAAAAATGTCATCTTCTTTTAACCATAAGAAACTATAGTAATCCTAATAAACTTCATTATCAGTATTTTTATTATTAATATGAGATAGTGTATTTCTAATTGCCAGCAGTCTGGAACATCTGCTCCGACAGAGGCAGCAGCTGTATAACAATATAAATATTCTCAACTTGTAAATAAATTTATCATTGCTCTGTTCTGGCAAAGGAAACAAATATTTATTTCTAAAGATGAATCCTACACAGTTTGAATTTCTGCCAAAAATGAGAATCCAGATTCTGCGAAAGACATCCATGTGAACCATCCTTACCTCAGGGCTATTAACCCCCCCCCCCCCCCCGAGGGACCCTGAACATTAAGGCAACAGCACCCAGCGTAACGGTATGTAGGGTCGCGCACTTACACAGCTGGAGCACTTGCTCTATGGTGGTGAGAGGTACAGTAAAGCTCTGCAGCACTGCACGTGCACTCTCATTACCTCCATAATATATTTTAGTATTTTGTCATTTGGTACAAAATCCCTTTCTACTGTGTTAGTAAATGCTGCTGATTGGCTAGCTTTGCTTGTCCTTCTAACGGCATGTGTGCACAAGTAGCAAACTCTTTTCCCAACATCACAAATTATCATTACAAATGAGCTGGAATAAATATTTAAATAAATATATACATAAATAGATAAATATATGCACTGTATATATATATATATATATATATATATATATATATATATATATATATATATATATATATATATATATGTGTGTGTGTGTGTGTATGTGTGCGTGCATGTATTTATTTATGTGTATGTATGTATTAGATGTGTTGTTTTAGCAATGGTATAATGACCATATACAATAATTTCTCTCTTTATTAGAATACAACCAGAAAATACTGGATATTTGTAAGCAGTATTAAAAAAAAAGAAAAACAGAAAAACATCATCTATAGGTTAAAGTGGCAAGTATTTAGTGTGACCCCCTTACACTTGAGCAATAGCAGGAACCTGGCTCTCATAAACCTAAATGGAATGGAACCCTAATTAATATCATTGCTAACAGCTATATTTGTCCTACTATTTCATGTCAAAATGACTGCTATGAAAAAGGTATATTACACAAGGTTTGTGCAAGACATGCTTGAGAATTACATGCACATGTGGTATGAGTTTAATTCTTTGAAAGCTTGCTAATAAAACCACATTTCAATCACATCATTACATTCAAATTGCCAAAGTTCACATAATCTGACAGACATAAAATCATACTTTTGCATCAGCAAAGGCCACTCTCAAAAGGGAAATCAGCAAACAAACTTGATGCTTAAGATGTGGTATTCAAGCTGCTATAAAGAAATTTGAAGAATCAGGAGAGGTAAAGGACAAAAAAAGGACTGGAAGGCCAAAACAACTTTCAAAATCTGATGAGGTTTCTCAGAATTGAGAGACCGGAAGAAGTCCAGCAAGGACCTGGCTCAGCATCTAGCAGCTTCATCTGGATGCCAAGTTGACCTTTCTACAGTCTGAAGAAGCTTGATCAGGAATGGTCTTTGAGGAACGGTAGCAGCTAGGAAACCACTTTTTCGGAAGGGGAGCATGGTGAAAAGGCTAATATATGCTAAAGCTCACAAAGATTGAAATGAAGATCAGTGCAAAAGAGTATTATGTAGTGACAAATCCAAGTTTGACATTTTTGGGATCAATCGTCAGACAATATGTGAGAAGAAGAGTTGGAGAGAGATGGAAGAATGAGTGCTTACAGCCTTCAGGGAAACATGGTGGAGGGTCTGTGCTGGTTTGGGGCTGCTTTTTTGCCAGTGGTGTTGGCAATATTGTCCGAATTGAATGCTGAAAAGTAAAGACAGACGCGGACTGTCTGTACAGTGGGTTATTGTAAATGAGGATTGTACAGTGGGTTTTTATAAACAAGGTCTGTACAGTGGGTTTTTATAAACATGGTTTTTTTACAGTGGCTTTCTGTAAAGAGCTCTGTACAGTGCATTTTTGTAAACAAGGTTTGTATAGTGGGTTTTTGTAAACAAGGTCTGTACAGTGGATTTTGTAAACAAGGTTTGTATAGTGGCTTTTTGTAAACAAGGGCTGTACAGTGGGTTTTGTAAATAAGGTTTGTACAGTGGGTAGGGTTGCCACCCATCCCTCAAAATACAGAACTCTTATAAGTTGCACAGGCTGCAGGGTGTGCAGGGAGGAACATGTATTGTGTTTCTGGACAGCACTATTCATATTCCTCCCTGCACACCCTGCAGCAGGTGTAACTTATAAGTGTTCTGTATTCTAAGGGACGGGTGGCAACCCTAACAGTGGGTTTTGTAAATAAGGTTTGTAAAGTGGGTTTTTGTAAACAAGGTCTGTACAGTGGGTTTTGTAAACAAGGTTTGTACAGTGGGTTTTGTAAACAAGGTTTGTACAGTGGGTTTTGTAAACAAGGTTTGTACAGTGGTTTTTTGTAAACAAGGTCTGTACAGTGGGTTTTGTAAGCAAGTTTTGTACAGTGGGTTTTGTAAACAAGGTTTGTACAGTGGGTTTTGTAAACAAGGTTTGTACATTGGGTTTTGTAAACAAGGTTTGTACAGTGGGTTTTTGAAAACAAGGTCTGTACAGTGGGTTTTGTAAACAAGGTTTGTACAGTGGGTTTTGTAAACAAGGTCTGTACAGTGGGTTTTGTAAACAAGGTCTGTACAGTGGGTTTTGTAAATAAGGTTTGTACAGTGGGTTTTGTAAACAAGGTTTGTAAAGTGGCTTTTTGTAAACAAGGTCTGTACAGTGGGTTTTGTAAACAAGGTGTGTACAGTGGGTTTTGTAAACAAGGTTTGTAAAGTGTTTTTTTGTAAAACAGGGTTTGTACAGTGGCTTTCTGTAAACAAGGTTTGTACAGTGGGTCTTTATAAATGAGGTCTGTACAGTGCATTTTTGTAAACAAGGTTTGTACAGTGGGTCTTTATAAATGAGGTCTGTACAGTGCATTTTTGTAAACAAAGTTTGTACAGTTGGTCTTTATAAATGAGGTCTGTACAGTGCATTTTGTAAACAAGGTTTGTACAGTGGCTTTTTGTAAAGAGCTCTGTACAGTGGATTTTTGTAAACAAGGTTTGTACAATGGGTTTTTGTAAACAAGGTTTGTACAGTGATTTTTTTGTAAACAAGGTTTCTACAGTGGGTTTTGTAAACAAGGTTTGTACAGTGGGTTTTTGTAAACAAGGTTTGTATAGTGTTTTTTTTTTATAAACTAGGTCTGTAAAGTGTGTTTTTATAAACGAGGTCTGTAAAGTGTGTTTTTATAAACAAGGTTTGTACAGTCGGTTTTTATAAACTAGCTATGTACAGTGCATTTATGTAAATCTGAACTGTGAAAGAAAAATTTGGGGTTTTACGTCCCTTTTATTGGGTCGATCACAATAATTTAGAAAAATGTATCTAATGATTTTAAACAGGAAAACACCATTAAAGTCTATAGGGATTTTGTAGATAAGTAATTTGATAAATGTTTCCAAAGGATTGTGATCAACCCCTATGTTTGTGTTTGACTCAGAAAGATTGTGATCACTTTATTACTACATCAGAAATGAAAACAGAAATAATAGAATATACACCATAGTTATATGCAAGCAATAGTCAAATTGTAACATATTAGAGCATTTGCTTTCTGAACTTTTACACCTCTAATCATTTTATGGGAGATTCAAAGTTTAAAGGGACACTCAATAAAAATTAAACTTTCATTATTCAGATAGAGCATGCCATTTTAAACACATTTCCAATTTACTTCCATTAACTAAATGTGCACAGTCTTTTTATATTTAAACGTTTTGTGTCACCAGCTCCTACTGAGCATGTGCAAGAATAAGTGTGTACGCATTTGTGAATGGCTGATGGCTGTCACATGGTACGTGTATGCATTTGCGATTGACTGATGGCTGTCACATGGTATAGGGGGAGTGGAAAAAGACAACTTTTAAAATTGTCAGAATAAAAATCTACTACTCATTTGAAGTTCAGACTAAGTGCTATTGTATTGTCTTGTTATCTTGCATTTGTTGATTATGCAAATCTACTGTGTTGACTGAAGCCCATTTTGGAGCTGAATAAAGGGTATGGTCACCTTCTGCTAATTTGGTGACACTAATACATGGAAAGCACACAAGGTGCAGGACCTGGGCAGATAGTCTCTAGGAGATCACACCACTTGTGAGAGGCACTTTACATTGGGGGAGATCTGTAATTCACCGCAGAGCATTACTCCACAAATAGGCACAAATGATGACTTGTGGACAGTCATAATCCTGAGCTCAGGCGTGCAGAGTGTTTGAATAGCCTGACAACCAAGTAAACGACTCCTAGAGCAGAGCGCGTGCTGTTTTCTTCTTCGAGTGACTGACAAATGGTAATCAGTGTTCAGAGTGTACAGAAATAGGTGTACAACAATTGCTGGCAGATTACATTAGACTTGCTAATGTTAGTGCACTGCAGCCGGTTTGGTTTATGATTTTAGAAATAGAGAAATTAAACCATTGCTCTAAAACAGTTTCCCAGACTACTGTAAGTCTGCTGTGCAATTGGTTTTATGATTTTAAAAGTAACGATCCCCAGAAAGTGAAATACACTCACAAAACACCCAGTGACAGTCATTCAACCATCACCAACTATTGCCTAAATCTGTCCAGCCATAGCAGCTGTATATTCTTATTCCCTGTATGTAACTTACCATAGATGCAAACCTGTTGGGCTATTTCTGTAGAACCCCTGATCACACAAAACTGAATACCAGTGCTCTATAGGTTTTAAGCCACGGAGGTTCATTCATTAACAACACTCACTAATCACTCAGTTACTGTATGTGAAATCCCCTCTACACAATGCTGAAGAGTGATAGCTTTAGTAAATGTGTTACCAAGGATGAGACTGGAGATATAATTAGTGAATCTGCCTCACTGACTGGCTGATGGGAGCCCATGAGTAAAGGGCAATGCTGTTACTAGACAGATGATTTCCTTAATCCACAGCGCTAAACTTCCTTTTAAATACATTAGAAATTAATCTCTGCACTGAAAAATAAATACAAACAAATGTCTGACATGCTATAAAAATGGCAAAATTGTCATTGTTTTGCAGTCCAGGAACATAGCCCTTGAAAAAGAGTGCATACATAAAAATATTTGAATTAACTAAGTAATCACTGTGCATGATGTAGTAGTCACAGAAAGCACTCCAGCCTCTCTGGGGCAGTGGGAAAACTTCAGTATTTAGATTTACATTACAACCATGTATAATTATTATTATTATTATTATTATTATTATTTTTATTGTTTTAAATAAAGGGACACTGAACCCAATTTTTTTATTTCATGATTCATATAGAGCATGCAATTTTAAGCATTTTTTTATTTACTCCTATTATCAATTTTTCTTTGCTCTCTTGCTATCTTTATTTTAACAGCAACAATGTAAATCTTAGCAGCCAGTCCATTTTAGGTTCAGCACCATGGATAGCGCTTGCTTATTGGAGGCTTACATTTACCCACCAATAAGCAAGCATAACCCAGGTTCTGAACCAAAAATGAGCCAGCTTCTATGCATCACATTCCTGCTTTTTAAATAAAGATAGCAAGAGAACAAAGAAAAAATGATAATAGGAGTAAATTAGAAAGTTGCTTAAAATTGCATGCTCTATCTAAATCATGAAATAAACAAATACGCGAGATTTAGAGTTCTGCGGTAGCCGTCAAAAGCAGCGTTAAGGGGTCCTAACGCTGCTTTTGGCCGCTCGCTGGTATTTAGAGTCGTGTAGGTAAGGGTCTAACGCTCACTTTCAAGCCGCGACTTTTCCATACCGCAGATCCCCTTACGCCAATTACGTATCCTATCTTTTCAATGGTATCTTCCTAATGCCGGTATTTAGAGTCTTGGCTGAAGTGAGCAGTAGACCCTCTACCGACAAGACTCCAGCCGCAGAAAAAAGTCAGTAGTTAAGAGCTTTCTGGGCTGACGCCGGTTTATAAAGCTCTTAACTACTGTGCACTAAAGTACACTAACACCCATAAACTACCTATGTACCCCTAAACCCAGGTCCCCCCACATCACCGCCACTATAATAAATATTTTTAACCCCTAATCTGCCGACCGCACACTGCCGCCACCTACATTATCCCTATGAACCCCTAATCTGCTGCCCCTAAAATCGCCGACATCTACATAATATTTATTAACCCTTAATCTGCCCCCCCCCCCAACGTCGCCGCTACCTACCTACACTTATTAACCCTTAATCTGCCCTCCCTAACATCGCCGCCACCTAACTTCAAGTATTAACCCCTAATCTGCCGACCGGACCTCACCGCTACTATAATAAATGTATTAACCCCTAAAGCTAAGTCTAACCCTAACACCCCCCTAAATTAAATATAATTTTAATCTAACAAAATAAATTAAATATTATTAAATAAAGTATTCCTATTTAAAGCTAAATACTTACCTGTAAAATAAACCCTAATATAGCTACAATATAACAAATAATTATATTGTAGCTATTTTAGGGTTTATTTTTATTCTACAGGCAACTTTGTATTTATTTTAACTAGGTACAATAGCTATTAAATAGTTATTAACTATTTAATAGCTACCTAGTTAAAATAATTACCAAATTACCTGTATAATAAATCCTAACCTAAGTTACAATTAAACCTAACACTACACTATCAATAAATACATTAAATAAATTAACTACAAGTACCTACAATTAAATAAACTAAACTAAAGTACAAAAAAAAACAAAACACTAAATTACAAAAAATAAAAAAAGATTACAAGAATATTAGGCTAATTACACCTACTCTAAGCCCCCTAATAAAATAAAAAAGCCCCCCAAAATAATAAAGGTCCCTACCCTATTCTAAATTAAAAAGTAACCAGCTCTTTTTGCGGGGCATGCCCCAAAGTAATCAGCTCTTTTGCCAGTAAAAAAAAAAACACAATACCACCCCCCAACATTACAACCCACCACCCACATACCCCTACTCTAACCCAAACCCCCCTTAAATAAACCTAACACTACCCCCCTGAAGATCTCCCTACCTTGAGTCGTGTTCACCCAGCCGGGCACCGATGGACCAAAAGAGGACATCCGGAGCGGCAGAAGTCTTCATCCTATCCAGGCAGAAGAGGACATCCGGACCGGCAGACATCTTCATCCAAGCGGCATCTTCTATCTTCATCCATCCGGAGCGGAGCCATCTTCTTCCAGCCGACGCGGATCCATCCTTCTTCACCAACGCCTACTCGCCGAATTAAGGTTCCTTTAAATGACGTCATCCAAGATGGCGTCCCTCGAATTCCGATTGGCTGATAGGATTCTATCAGCCAATCGGAATTAAGGTAGTAAAAATCTGATTGGCTGATTGAATCAGCCAATCAGATTCAAGTTCAATCGGATTGGCTGATCCAATCAGCCAATCAGATTGAGCTCGCATTCTATTGGCTGTTCCGATTAACCAATAGAATGCGAGATCAATCTGATTGGCTGATTGGATCAGCCAATCCGATTGAACTTGAATCTGATTGGCTGATTCAATCAGCTAATCAGATTTTTCCTACCTTAATTCCGATTGGCTGATAGAATCCTATCAGCCAATCGGAATTCGAAGGACGCCATCTTGGATGACGTCACTTAAAGGAACCTTCATTCGTCTGGTAGTCGTCGGGGAAGGAGGATGTTCTGTGCCGGAGGTCTTGAAGATGGAGTCGCTCCTCGTCGGATGTATGAAGATAGAAGATGCCGCTTGGATGAAGATGTCTGCCGGTCCGGATGTCCTCTTCTGCCCGGATAGGATGAAGACTTCTGCCGTTCTGGATGTCCTCTTCTGCCCCATCGGATGAAGACTTCGGCCCGGTTGGGTGAAGACGACTCAAGGTAGGGAGATCTTCAGGGGGGTATTGTTAGGTTTATTTAAGAGGGGTTTGGGTTAGAGTAGGGGTATGTGGGTGGTGGGTTTTAATGTTGGGGGGTGGTATTGTGTTTTTTTTTTACAGGTAAAAGAGCTGATTACTTTGGGGCATGCCCCGCAAAAAGCCCTTTTAATGGCTGGTAATAGAGCTGTTAACTTTTTTAATTTAAATTAGGGTAGGGAATTTTTTTTATTTTGGGGGGCTTTGTTATTTTATTAGGGGGCTTAGAGTAGGTGTAATTAGCTTAAAATTCTTGTAATCTTTTTTTATTTTTTGTAATTTAGTGTTTTTTTTTGTAATTTAGTTTAGTTTATTTAATTGTAGGTAATTGTAGGTAATTTATTTAATTAATTTATTGCTAGTGTAGTGTTAGGTTTAATTGTAACTTAGGTTAGGATTTATTTTACAGGTAATTTTGTAATTATTTTAACTAGGTAGCTATTAAATAGTTAATAACTATTTAATAACTATTGTACCTAGTTAAAATAAATACAAAGTTGCCTGTAAAATAAATATAAATCCTAAAATAGCTACAATATAATTATTTGTTATATTGTAACTATATTAGGGTTTATTTTACAGGTAAGTATTTAGTTTTAAATAGGAAGACTTTAGTTAATAATATTTAATTTATTTCGTTAGATTAAAATTATATTTAATTTAGGGGGGTGTTAGGGTTAGGGCTAGACTTAGCTTTAGGGGTTACTACATTTAATAGAGTAGCGGCGAGGTCCGGTCGGCAGATTAGGGGTTAATAAGTGTAGGTAAGGTAGCAGCGACGTGGGGGAGCAGATTAGGGGTTAATAAATATAATATAGGTGTCAGCGATGTTAGGGGCAGCAGATTAGGGGTTCATAGGGATAATGTAGTTTGCGGCGGTGTCCGGAGCGGAAGATTAGGGGTTAATAGTGTAATACAGGTGTCAGCGATAGCGGGGGTGGCAGATTAGGGGTTAATAAGTGTAAGGTTAGGGGTGTTTAGACTCGGGGTACATGTTAGGGTGTTAGGTGCAGACTTAGAGAGTGTTTCAACATAGGAAACAACGGGGCTGCGTTAGGAGCTGAACGCTGCTTTTTTGCAGGTGTTAGGTTTTTTTTCAGCCCAAACTGCCCCATTGTTTCCTATGGGGGAATTGTGCACAAGCACGTTTTTCCAGCTAGCTGCTATCGTAAGCAACACTGGTATTGAGAGTTGAAGTGGCGGAAAATATGCCTTTACACTCCCTTTTTGAAGCCTAACGCAGCCCTTCAGAGAACTCTAAATACCAGCGTTGTTTAGAAGCAGCACTAGAAAAAAAAGACGCATAGCTAACGCACCCCTTTGGCCGCAAAACTCTAAATCTAGGCGTTTGTGTTTACTGTTCCTTTAAGTTTGATATCCCTTTAAAAGTGCCTCTATGGAGAGAACTTTATGACAATGACTAAAAGCATGAAAACACAAACTCAGAATGCACAAGGCACCAATGTTCTCATTAATTTGTGTTTAAGCCGTTTTAATCTTTCAACGCCTACTACTGTATTTTTATGTTGCTGAATTAATGCTCTCATCAGGTATCTGCGTCACTCCTCGCTATGTAACTGTATGATGCCTTGTGTTCTCGTGGTTTGGCTCACAATCCTTTGTAATTATTACTTTACCGTTATTATTTGATTGTTTCACAAGCTGCATGTACTCTAAGTAACCATATTGTAACAAAACAAATACATTATAGTTACCATTAAAACATCTGGATTGTATAAAAACTCAGCTCATTTTCTTGCTAAAGTGTCACCACTTGGTCAGATACATTCCTAAAAGGGCACTTAGGTGCAATAACAAAACATAGTGCAAGATTGGATACTACATATATTCTGTGCATCTGATCTGATGGCATACAGCAGATGCACACTAGAGCGACTTGGTGCCTGTTTCCGTTTATAGAGTGAAACATATATATATATATAAATTAAACATTTGAATATTCAAATAGTAAAGGGATATGAAACACACTTATTTTCCCTTTCATGATTCAGAGGGAGAATACTATTTTAAACAATTTTCCAACTGAGTTTTATCACCTAATTCTTTCATTCTCTTGGTATCCTTTGTTGAAAAGAATATCTAAGTAGGCTCAGGAGGTGGCTGATTGGTGGCTGAACATATATGCCTCTTGTTATTGACTCACCCATGTGCACTGCTGTTTCTCTAACAAAGGATGCAAAAAGCAAATTAGATAATAGAAGTCAATTGCAAAGTTGTATTCTCTATCTGAATCATAAAAGAAAAAAAAAAATGGGTTTCATGTCCCTTTAACATTTGACTTTTTGGGTTTTTCACAATAACTTATTCAAACTTGCTGCCATGGACAGAACTCACTTGTTGAGTATTGGAATATAAAGGGACATAACACCCAAATTTTTTCTGATTCAGATAGAGAAGAACATTTTTAAAAAGTTTTCAATTTACGTCTATGATCAAATTCTCTTTGTTTTCATGTTATTCTTTGTTGAAGAGCTATTTAGATAGGGGGCATGCATGTCTGAAGTACTACATGTAGGAATTGGGTGTAGTGGACAGCGCCAAAATGCTGAAATGTACTGCTCAACTTCTGAAAGAACGGCCGCCGAATGTGGTCGTTATATATCAAGGAGGAGGAGTGTAGAAGGAGCGCCACAAAGAGGCTTTAGTACATATAGTGTAGTATATAAATTTAGCGATCAGATGGGTGTGGAAATAGCGATCGGATGGGTTTAATGATTGGAGAAATTAATAAAAATTAAAAATGGTTTAAAAATTGTTTTTATATAAAATTCATTAGCCTAACGTATACGTCCCTATACAGTGATTCTATTTGTAGCCAGTTGATGAGCAATTCAACAGCGTGTATAAGATTCTATTATATTTAATTCTTAGATAATGGTATTGTATGAAATTAATAATAACTCACAGGGAATGTATTACAAATCTATTCAATTTGATGATTTACTAATAAATAACAGTTAAAAACAGATTCCAAAAGACACAATTTTGATAAAATAACAAACACAATTTAAAATACAATTTAGACTGCAGAACTGATTTATCAGCCAGCCAGAAGGAAAAAACAACTGAGGAAAGATTAAGTTATGTGTGACAAAAAGAAAATAATAATAAAGAACTAAGTGCACAATAGGTGATTGGCTATTATATCTTGGTTGGTCTAATAGCCTATGAAAACAAAGTGATATAAAATGATGACGTTAAAGAAAATATCAAATAGGAGAACAGGAACAAAAAGCTCCTATATAAGTAAATATGACCGATTGTTACAATATGACAGTTTTCGCTGCTTGGTGAATAAAGAAATTCTTATAGTAAGATTTTAGATGTATCGTGAATGATGATTTAGACCTAGTTTGTGCACCGGAATACAATGTTAGCAAACTAATAAATACAAGAGATGATTTTCTACCAGATCTAGTTCATGCACGGAGATACAATATAGACAAAATAATAGTTACAGATGGATTGGCCAATCCAATATAATTTAGCTACAATCAGCAAGTGTTAACAAAAGGTCTCTAGTGAGTTAACTAATACAAAAGGTCTCTAGTGAGTTAACTAATACAAAAGGTCTCTAGTGAGTTAACTAATACAAAAGGTCTCTAGTGAGTTAACTAACCCTGATAGCAGTACTACATATCTACATACCATTATAAATCAAATTTAATTAAACCTATTCTTCACCAAAAGACTGACCAATCAAAGTCCCTATTCATACCATGTGGTACTAATGATCCCAATCTATGAATCCAATGCATTTCTTTTTGTTTCAATATTTTCTCACGGTCACCACCCATTCTCTGCGGACCCACATAGTCTATGTGGCAAACCTAGCCACTTCTGGACTATAACGTAAGAAAGGTTGTCTGTGACAGACCCTTCGGTCAGGACTGAAAGTGTTAACTTTATTTTCTAACCACAAGTGGCTGGCTCCAGCTACAATCTAATTAATGCTTAGCATTCTATTGTTTGATCACCCCCAGAGAGAAACGCCTAAGTGATAAGGAGAGTCAAGAGTGTCCTGTGGTTGAAGTGTTTAAGTAATATAATCCTATTGTATCATGTCAAGGGCGCTTCTCCCTTTTATCTAATGTACAACATTCTTTCCACCCCCATCTGGGGGGGGGGGGGGGGTCAAAAACCTGTATAAATCTGTATGCTGCCTTCAAATAAAGTGTTATTCTGTTTAAAACCTGAAAACTGGCTGGGTTGTGAACTGCTGATTCCCTATGCAGGACATTGTTCCCTGGTGTTAACCCTTGGTATCCGGTTGGTACCGTTACAATTGGTGGCAAGCGACGGAATGAACCTTATCGCCCAGAAGAGCAACTACACAAGCCAGTAACCTCAGGAAGAGGGGGATTACTACAATACTGACTAAGATGGAAGGAGTACCAGGGACCGAAGTGAATGGAGATGGATTATTCTAAGCTAAAGAGACAAACGTAAAAGGAACTGCTAGAAGCCAGGGGAAAGATAGGCAGCAGCAAACCCAAGGCTATATTAATTGCTGAGCTGATGGAGGGAGACAGAGCTCGCAGCGCTACGCCTCCAGCAGCCATGGAGGAGACCCTATACCAGAGGGAAATGAGGACCAGGCTGGAATTTTTACCCCAACCTGTACCACGGGATATGCTATCCGTGGTAATGGCAGATGTGCAGGAGTACGTGATGGCACACAGTCCACGGAATGCATCCTCCCGAGCAGAATCCATTTTGGACGCACTCAGCAACCCAGTAAGACCCAAAATCCCATACCATGCATTTAAAATGTTTTGTGAGGAGAAGGATGAGATTGATGGGTATTTACAGGATTTTGAGAGACTGTGCGAGTTACATGATTTGGAGCAGTCCGTATGGGTGCCGGTGCTAGCAGGCAAGCTAGCCGGTAGGGCAGCGGAAGCGTATCGCGCTGTACCCAGGGAGGACAGCAAGGATTACGCTAAAGTGAAGAGAGCGATCTTGGAAAGATATGCCATTACCTCAGAGGCATACCGGCGCAAGTTTAGAGGCCTGCGCAAGCCAGAAAGAGATTCCCATGCAGAGTGGGCCCACAAGCTGGATCAAGCATCTCAGGGGTGGATACAGGCCAGCCAAGCTACCACCATGGAAGAATTGCGACAACTGATGCTGTTGGAGCAATTCTTTAACGGCTTGTCCCCAGAAGCCCAAGAATGGGTGAGAGATCGAAAACCCCTCACCTTAACCGAAGCAGCCAGATTAGCAGACCAGCATTTTGATGCCAGGAGGCACCATGGACTACAGCCTAACAACGGACGGGCTAATATACAATGCCACACCTGCAAGCAGTGGGGACATATGGCACGTGAGTGCACCCAAAATCGGAGCAGACAAGCTTGGAACCAGGTCAGACAGAACCTGGCCCCAAGGGCGGCTGCTCACCATTACCAAACGGAGCCAGCCGCTCATGAGGTGTTGAGCACCCAAGCCGAGGAACCCCTGGGAATTCTGCATGAGGTGATGTCGGTCCAGGGACTTCGGGATTCGGGAGCTACTTTAACCCTGATAGCTCCCCATTTGGTGCCGGATACAGCACCCACTGGCGGATCCGTGGCAGTACGAGGGGCAGGGGGAGCAGTATACCGATTGCCCACTGCTAGAGTGGAGTACAGACCCCCAGTCACCCCAGCAGCTGCCAGTTACCAACCCCCGGCGCACCGCTATACCACACGGCCTCCGGCCACGAACTACCCTCAGAGAGCCCGGTTCAATTCGCGGGGCTACTCACAACCTATTCGGTGCTTTGGATGTAAGCAACTAGGGCACAAAAGACCAGAGTGTCCCCTAAATGCAGCGAATCAAGCACAGTCCTGGAGAAGACCCGCTGGCGGAATCCCACATAATCCTCAGCCTGTGGCCCGCTACGTAGAGGCGCCAGAATGCTGGGGCAGCCTACATGAAGCAGACCCCGTGCAAGCTGCCCACCGGAATAACCGGCAACGGGTTAAAGTGAATGGGAAGGAGGTCAGTTGTCTACGGGATACTGGTGCTACCATGACCTTGCTTCAAGAGAACTTGGTGCCTGAGAAACAGCACACTGGAGACACTGTGGCTGTGAGGGTAGCAGGGGGCACTGTGTTCCGCCTACCTGTTGCCAGGGTACATTTGGATTGGGGAGTGGGCGCTAGACTTGTGAATGTGGGGGTCAAGAAGGACTTACCTGCTGATGTTCTCCTTGGAAATGACTTGGCCCCCCTTGTTTCTGCCTATGCTCCCATGGATCCCGCTAATGTTAACCCTGTGACTACCCAAGCCCAGTCCCTCCGGGAAGAGACGCTTCCATGTTTGGGGTGGGGGCAGTACTGAGCCAAGTTGGAGCAGATGGCGGAGAACACCCCGTAGCTTACTTGAGCCGAAAGTTGTTGCCCCGGACATCCCCAAGCCGATCCGTTGGGATCAGACTGTGTATGCCGGCTTGGTTCTGGGGGAGCATTGTGGCAAACCTAGCCACTTCTGGACTATAACGTAAGAAAGGTTGTCTGTGACAGACCCTTCGGTCAGGACTGAAAGTGTTAACTTTATTTTCTAACCACAAGTGGCTGGCTCCAGCTACAATCTAATTAATGCTTAGCATTCTATTGTTTGATCACCCCCAGAGAGAAACGCCTAAGTGATAAGGAGAGTCAAGAGTGTCCTGTGGTTGAAGTGTTTAAGTAATATAATCCTATTGTATCATGTCAAGGGCGCTTCTCCCTTTTATCTAATGTACAACATTCTTTCCACCCCCATCTGGGGGGGGGGGGGGGTCAAAAACCTGTATAAATCTGTATGCTGCCTTCAAATAAAGTGTTATTCTGTTTAAAACCTGAAAACTGGCTGGGTTGTGAACTGCTGATTCCCTATGCAGGACATTGTTCCCTGGTGTTAACCCTTGGTATCCGGTTGGTACCGTTACAGTCTATAACCTGCCATCGGAGCTGACTGATACTGTGTCCTTTCTCTAAGAAATGATTGGATACAGGTGCCTCCCTGTTCCCACATCTAATATTGGAGCGGTGCTGGCTAAGCCTATCTTTCACTTTTCTTACCGTCTCTCCAATATAGATGAGGGAACACGGACACTTGATTAAATAAATTGCATATGTGGTGCCACAAGTAAAGAAATTCCTAATAGTGTACCTTTTACCACTTCTAGGGTGAACAAACTCTTTGCCCCTTATTACTGAATTACAACTAATGCATCCTAAACAAGGATAACATCCTATATTCTTCTTAGTTAAATGACTCTGCTGTAACTGCTTAGCTGGTCCTATGTCAGACTTTACAAAGTAGTCCCTCAAATTCTTTACCCTTTTATAGGCCATAATTGGTCTCTCTTTAAATTCAACAATGTCATTATTACACCTCTGTAAAATAGGCCAATGTTTATTAATGATTTTAGCTATTTGCCTGTGTGATGTAAAAATCATTCTCTTGTTCTTCTCCTTATGATCTTTATTAGTGGTAAGGTTATTGCTGCATTTATCTAATACATGTTGGGGGTAACCTCTATTGCGGAATTTTTCTTGCATTTCTTTAATCCTTTTATTTAGATTATCTGTCTCTGACACGATACGGTGGACTCTCATCAACTGACTCTTAGGTAAGGATTCTACCAAATGACGTGGATGGAAACTATTGAATTCTAGCAATGTATTCCTATCTGTTTCTTTTGAATATAAATCAAATTCCAATTTAGGACCTTTCTTATACACTCTAGTGTCCAAAAACATGATACTCTCCTCACTGTAATTCAGTGTAAATTCCAAATTTCTCACAGAAGAATTAAGGTCTGTTACAAATTGAACCAGGGAGTCCACGGGGCCCCACCATACGCCAAATATATCATCTATGAAGCGCCACCAGGCTCCTCCATAGTCTTTAAACCATTTATTTTCATAAACTATATTCTCTTCAAACATGCTCATAAATAAATTGGCGTATGATGGGGCCACGTTGGACCCCATGGCTGTACCTCTTATCTGTATGTACCAATCATCCTGAAACATAAAGTAATTCCAGTACAGAATCAAGCCCAATAATTCTTCTATGAAAACATTTTGTTGTGGGGTATAACCCCCATTTACATGTAAAATTTTCTTAATAACCCCCATACCTGTCTCATGTTTTATGCAGGTATAGAGGCTTTTAACGTCTAATGTATACAATACAAAGCGGTCACTAGGTAAATGCAATTCTCTCACCTTTTGCAAAAAATCACCTGTGTCTTTGATGTATGAACTGCATTTTACGACCTCAGGCTGCAACAATTTGTCAATAAAAATAGATACATTAGAAAAGGCAGAATCTATACTGGAAATAATTGGCCTGCCTGGAGGAGCAGCAAGGTTTTTGTGAATCTTTGGTATAGTATAAAAAAACGGTGTTCTTGGTGACTTATTATATAAAAAATCTCTCAATTTTAAGTCAATCACCCCAACCTTTACTGCCCTCGCCATATTCAGCATTGCACCAGCAGCTCACACAAGCTGCTGGTGCAACGCTGCCCCTTGCAGACTCGCGGCCAATGGGCCGCCAGCTGGGGGTATCAATCAACCCGATCGTACTCGATCGGGTTGAATTGCGGCGATGTCTGTCCGCCTGCTCAGAGCAGGCAGACAGGTTATGGAGCAGCGGTCGCCAGAAACACGGGGCATCAAGCTCCATACGGAGCTTGATAAATACGCCCCAATGAGTGAATCCAAACGATATATAGTCCAAGTGAAGGCGAACAATTTTTAGTAGATCATCAGATGAAAGAATATACCTGTTAGTCTGTAAAGGGAAGAACACGTAAAAGAAAAGGAAAACGGAATGTGGCAAGCGAAACAACTGTTCTAAACAAAATAGGAAATAAGCTCACCTATCAGTAGCGAATAGTCTGCAGTTTAACTGTTCACTATATATTTTTTTAAACCTTTCTGGACATTCAAGACTTAAACGTTTTTTTCTCTAAAAACGTTCGTGTTTTTTTCAACCTGATTACACTGATCTTAAAGAGATAATTTCTGCCACTTCCACTTAAACTATGTGTGCTCTCATTCAGACTTAAAGGGCCCCTAAACCCAAAATCTTTCTTTCATGATTCAGATAGAGAATACAAATTTAAACAACATTACAATTTACTTCTATTATTTATTTTGCTTCATTTTTTAGATATCCTTAGTTGAAGAAAACAATGAACATGGGTGAGCCAATCACACGAGGCTTCCATGTGCAGCAACCAATCAGCAGCTACTGAGCATATCTAGATATGCTTTTCAGCAAAGAATATTAAGAGAATAAAACAAATGAGATAATAGAAGTAAATTAGATGTTTAAAAATGCATTCTCTTTCTAAATCATAAAAGAAAAAAATGTGGGTTTCATGTCCCTTTAATCTGACATACTAGTAGTTTATATTCTTTGTATTAGTTAACTCACTAGAGACCTTTTGTATTAGTTAACTCACTAGAGACCTTTTGTATTAGTTAACTCACTAGAGACCTTTTGTTAACACTTGCTGATTGTAGCTAAATTATATTGGATTGGCCAATCCATCTGTAACTATTATTTTGTCTATATTGTATCTCCGTGCATGAACTAGATCTGGTAGAAAATCATCTCTTGTATTTATTAGTTTGCTAACATTGTATTCCGGTGCACAAACTAGGTCTAAATCATCATTCACGATACATCTAAAATCTTACTATAAGAATTTCTTTATTCGCCAAGCAGCGAAAACTGTCATATTGTAACAATCGGTCATATTTACTTATTATATAGGAGCTTTTTGTTCCTGTTCTCCTATTTGAGATTTCCTTTAACGTCATCATTTTATATCACTTTGTTTTCATAACCAACCAAGATATAATAGCCAATCACCTATTGTACACTTAGTTCTTTATTATTATTTTCTTTTTGTCACACATAACTTAATCTTTCCTCAGTTGTTTTTTCCTTCTGGCTGGCTGATAAATCAGTTCTGCAGTCTAAATTGTATTTTAAATTGTGTTTGTTATTTTATCAAAATTGTGTCTTTTGGAATCTGTTTTTTACTGTTATTTATTAGTAAATCATCGAATTGAATAGATTTGTAATACATTCCCTGTGAGTTATTATTAATTTCATACAATACCATTATCTAAGAATTAAATATAATAGAATCTTATAAACGCTGTTGATTTGCTCATCAACTGGCTACAAATAGAATCACCGTATAGGGACGTATACGTTAGGCTAATGAATTTTATATAAAAACAATTTTTAAACCATTTTCAATTTTTAATTTGTATTCATCATTTCTCCAATCATTTATTTAAACCCATCCAATTGCTATTTCCACGCCCATCTGATCACTACATTTCTATACCACATTATATGTACTAAAGCCTCTTTGTGGCGCTCCTTCTACACTCCTCCTCCTCTCTGAAGTACTACATAGTGCTGCCACTCTTGTACATGTACACAGTCCTGAATTTACCATCCTGCTTTTCAACAATAGATAACACGAAATAAAAGAACATTTGATAACAGAAGTACATTGGTAAGTTGTTTAAAATTGTATGTTCTATCTGAATAATGAAAAAAAATGTGAGTTGTATGTCCCTTTAATGTCCCATTCAGAACCCTGAATAGCTATTAAACTAAAATTTGCCATTCTAAAACGTTTTGAGGGACCTGACAGCACTTGACTGAGTTTATTGATAATCAGCCCCTAGATTTCCTCTCCTTGAAGCACATGGAAAAGAGGAGTCTGGATCTCTGGTAGAGAACAAGTGAAGTTCACCAACTAGACACGCCAAGTATACATAAATAAAGAATTACAACAACGTCTACGGTTTTAAGGGCTTCTCATTCACTGGGCAGCAAACTGGTCTATTTTCATTATAACTGGCACTAAACAGCACACCGCTCAACAGTCCCAAAAATTCAATTTCATTTTTAGTAAACTTCATTCTCATCTCAAACGCGTCCCTGGGCGATTCCGAATAAGCATCCCATCAATTATCTCTGACATCAGTGTGTCGGCAGAATAATAAGTAGTGCAGAGAGCAGACTCCTGTATATCAAGGCACAGGGACAGGACAGCATTTTATTAGGGCTGTGACAAGAGTAAAGAATGCATTAACAAAAGTTACCCGACACAGATCAGTAACCAGCAGCTTGTATTCTACAGAGGGCTTCGGTTTGCTAAGACAAATGACAATAATGCTCAACTGGCATTATTAATTTGGTAATTATGAATTTCTTATCTTGTAGATATTTCTTCTTTTCTTTTGATACATGGATTGTGCTAGAAAAATGAAGACAATATTTTATAGACTGCAGTGAATATAATTTATCATTTCTTTGTGTAGTATATATAGTTTATACATTTTTCTCTCTCTCTCCTCCACTCTCTATCTTTTTCTATTCTTCTACCGTCCCTTTTCTTTCTATGTCTCTAGCTTCACACACACAGTGCCTGATTGGCCCGCCAGGATACAGACTGTGGCTGCTGTAGGGCCACATCCTTCGTCAGGGAGGTCACGGAGTGAGCCTTGTATGCATGTGTAGTGCACTTCTTGAATGCTGCTCTGCTCCTGATGAGGGTGTGGCTGCCTTTGGCAGCTGAAGAGAGGTCGGAGGTGGAGTAAAAGCGGGGCTGGGGGTAGAGGCGGGCCCTGGGGGGCGGTGCTGGGGCCGGCCTTAAAATATTTCCAGAGCTGGTGTGATTTCTCAGTCTGGCCCTCCACACATATAATGAGGGGCAAGACTATGCAGTGATATAAGTATCTAATGCATACCACACATTTCCCATAGACTGGGAAGGGTAGTGCTGGTGACTTAGTCAGGGAGACCTGGAGCCGGAGTCACACAAACTAGGTAAAGTGTCATATTACATCAGGGGTGTAGTTTCCTCCCTTCTGCATCATGTGACAACCATCAACCACACAAAAATGCATATACGTATATACTGTGAAACGATGCGCCTACTGATTAGGAGCTGGTAGCTTAGAAAGTGGGAATATAAAAAGACTAAGCACATTTTGATAATAATAAATAATGAAATTGAATTGGAAAATTGTTTATAATTGCGTGCTCTATCTGAATTACGAAAGTGTCATTTTGACTTCAGTGGTCCTTTAACAAGTAGAGGGAAGCATTTGGGAAATAACAAAAATGTTTAAAACTTTAGAGAATGTTATTATGATCCTTTAAATATAAAAACAACAAAGATTAATTAAACTAAGAAAAACGGAGGACCCAGACTAAACATTGTTGGGCGCCAGGGATACTCACCCAGAGCCTCCAATATATCACAACATGATCATTAATGCTTTTTCTCAAATGTGGCATCAAGCAAACACATTAAACTGCCACATTCATTATTTCCTCAACTGCTGTTCTAGTCTGTGATCATTAAAAATATTCACAACATTTATACAGAACAGTTGCTGACTAATAAAACGCCAACAGAACAACAAGCGCACACAAAGAACTGTTTGCATCCGCAGGCATTTGTTGTTTATGCCAAAGCTGCAGCTTGCCACATTAGTTACGATGAAAAGCAGCACCTGCTAAAGTCCCATTAACCCTTCATATACTAGCATTCCGCTTCTTATCTTTTTCACAGGAAGAAACGGAGAATTGGATATGAAGCATACTGTAGTATTCATAAATGAAATCATTCAACAGACTGAAATAACTTATCAATGGCTAGCAAGAACTTAAAAGAGAAATAAAGTATTTTTTTATTGCTGGATCTAAAAGACAATACTTCTTTTTAATTTGTATTAACTGCTTTAAATTACACTTTTTTTGTAAAATGAATATTTAAAGGGATACAAAACACCTTGTGGTCATATTATAGAATGTTTAGCTATGCGTAAAAAAAAGAAAGAAATAAAAATAAACATAATTCTTTGCAATATATTTAACTTATTTATTTCCTTTTTCTGTAATTTAACTCTGAAAATGATGGGGTTTCTCTGTCTGAGACTTGGAAGTGTACACTGCAGACTTCACAAGCATGACCCTATGAAATCCTGTGGGTAACTGGTTTCAGCAGAGGTGATAAGATACTAAAAAACAAGAGATTTTGCCTAACAAATGATAGTAACAAGCCATAGCGCTATACAATCTGTTGGTGCTCTACAAAAAACTGATAATTATAATAAGCTTTGTCTAATCCTGTAACAAGCCCAACATGAGGCACATAGTGGGGGAATTTAGTTGCTGAAAATAAACCGCAGCTAATACAAATGTTAACGTATTGTGCTGCCATGTTAACTTATTGCAAGTGATTACAAGGTGTTTATGTCCATTTAATGTCCCTAAAAATTGGGACATTTTTGGAGTGGGATTTGACATTAAAATTGTGCCAAAAAAAAAAAGAATGATGAGATTGTCATGAAGCCAGTTTAGGAAATAGATAAATAAAACCATTATCTGTGGAGACATTAGTCTGTCTGTATTACTGTACATACTGTAAAACCTCTGGGAACGCTCTGGTCGTGAGAGACTGTGCTGATGGAGATTAATTGACCACTTCACGGTAACATTTCATATGAGACACTTGTGTGATATTTCTTTGCTGTTTGAGATGTTGTTCCTCTGCCGCATGCGCACTTATGGGTGTCCAAAGTTCTCTAAAAAAAACTAAATTCCACATTGTTTATTGTATCTATACACCAAGGTACCTTATGAGTTACACTTGCTGCAGGGTGTGTAGGGAGGAACATGTATTGTGTTTATAGATATCACTATTCATGTTCCTCCCTGCACACCCTGCAGCATGTGTAACTCATAAGTGTCCAGGAAAACATGACTAAGGTGGCGATCTTAATATACACTCAAATCATGCTGAACAAAAACTAGTTACTCAGACAGCTGCCTTGTGTCAAAGTATCCTCCTTTATCTCCTCAGAATACCGACAGATAACATTAGTCTGCTGTCACTTACTATAAAACAACTTCAAATGCAAAATGAATTTCCCTATTAAAAATATATATTGTGTACTCATATACTGTATACTGTTATACTGCCTGACCTTGCTACACAGTGATTGCTTAGATCAGTGCACAAGAAAATTTACATCTGGTCTCTAGTTAGTCTTTTCAGGGTATACGGACTGCTCCAGAACCCTGCAACAAAAGGTCATGCATATCTTTTGCAACAATGCACATACTCACCAGTATATATAAAGTGTATATATATATATATATATATATATATATATATATATACATACACACACACACACACACACACACAAGTCCAGTATAAATGGCACACTCCAACATATACAACTCCCTGGAGCACTACTAAACACTGATACAGAGATCCAGACTATATCGAAGAGCTGTCCGGAATCCCCACAATATACAGCCGGCCTACACAGGTAAGTGGCAAAAAATCAGCCTTTTATTAGACAAAAATACAAATTGGCCTGTTGCCAAACGTTTTAGCTCACGCAGGAGCTTTCCTCAGTGGAGGCCCAAGTATAAGACATAAAGTGCATAGCAATAAAACATCCTTATATACCCTTATAAAACACAAATTAAACCCACCTGTGTGAATCAATCTCCAGAGCAAACACATAATTTGCACTGTCTATAGGCCACGCCCATCACTAGCCGCGCCTATTATTGACGTCATCAGCATCAGACACAGTTACCAAGGCAACCTGTAAACACCACTGGGCACCAATGATCCATACCCAATCGTCATGAGGACACGCCCACCAGGGCGTGTACTGCTATCTGTCATAACTCTTATCGGATCAGCCCACTGTGTTATGTACAGGATTACGTAGGCAAACATGTTTGTATTTTAGTACACAATATGTAGGTTTATATGTTGCTCTGACTCTGTCTCCAGAACTCTCATTTTGTTTGCCTACGTAATCCTGTACATAACACTGTGGGCTGATCCAATAAGAGTTATGACAGATAGCAGTACGTGCCCTGGGGGTCGTGTCCTCATGACGATTGGGTATGGATCATTGGTGCCCAGTGGTGTTTACAGGTTGCCTTGGAAGTAAAGTAAACAAGTAAACAATGGTGCATGTGCATTAAGTAAACGACCGCACATGTGCATTAAGTAAACAGCTGTGCATGTGCATTAAGTAAACTACCACACATGTACCTGAAGTAAACAACTGTGCATGTACCTGAAGTAAACAACTGTGCAGGTGCATTAAGTAAACTACCACACATGTACCTGAAGTAAACAACTGTGCATGTACCTGAAGTAAGCAACTGTGCATGCGCATTAAGTAAACAACTGTGCATGTGCATTAAGTAAACAACTGTGCATGTGCATTAAGTAAACAACTGTGCATGCGCATTAAGTAAACAACTGTGCATGCGCATTAAAGTAAACAACTGTGCATGCGCATTAAAGTAAACAACTGTGCATGCGCATTAAGTAAACAACTGTGCATGTGCATTAAGTAAACCACCACACATGTACCTGAAGTAAACAACTGTGCATGTGCATTAAGTAAACAACTGTGCATGTGCATTAAGTAAACAACCACACTTGTGCATTAAGTAAACAACCACACTTGTGCATTAAGTAAACAACTGTGCATGTGCAACATTGTAACAATACACACACAGCAGCACTCCCTCAACCAGGCCTTAACCCTTAGCTACAATCCGGGCTAGTCACCCTGCACTTTCTAAATTGACCTAGTGTGTTAATGAGTTGATTCTATATTTGTAGGATACCGCAATCCTTTCCATTTGCATGTGATAATCTAAACTTACATAGAGCTGGAAGACTTATTTAAAAAAACTCAGTGATTGTGTGACATACAGTGATAAAAAGAAACACAATATTAAAGAAAAACATAATCTTAAAGGGACATGAAACCCAAATTTTTTCTTTCATGGTTCATATAGGTCATACAATTTTAAACAACGTTCTACTTTACTTATATTATTTAATTTCCTTCCTTCTCTTGTTATCCTTTGCTGAAAGGTTTATCTAGGTAAGCTCAGGGGCAGCAGATAATCTAGGTTCTAGAAGTTGATTGGTGGCTACATATATTTATTGATTGTGATGGACTCACCCAAGTGTTCAGTTAGAAACCATTACTGCATTGCTGCTCCTTCAACAAATGATACCAACAAAATTAAACAAATTGGATAAAAGAAGTAAATTAGAAAGTTGTTTAAATTTGTATTCTCTATCTGAATCATGAAATATTTTTTGGGGGTTTCATGACCCTTTAAGAAAAGTTGTGTCGGGTGTTGACTGTCCCTTTAAGTAAATAACCGCATATGTGCATTAAGTAAACAACCGCACTTGTTCATTAAGTAAAGTTGTGTCGGGTGTTGACTGTCCCTTTAAGTAAGTAACCGCACATGTGCATTAAGTAAAGTTGTGTCGGGTGTTGACTGTCCCTTTAAGTAAGTAACCGCACATGTGCATTAAGTAAACTACCGCACATGTGCATTAAGTAAACTACCGCACATGTGCATAAAGTAAAGTTGTGTCGGGTGTTGATTAAACCATTTTAATAGGTTGTGGTATAAAAGAACAGACCCCATTATTTCATATGCAAAAATAAACATAAATAACCAATGTCTCATACATTTTATGCTCTGTAGCTGGTATAACAAGTCATTGGAAACACATTAAGGAAAAACTATTTCACTGTACACAATCACTTTAATACAGCAGACTAGAGCTTAAGGCACCTGTTCAGTCACCCTTACAGCAAGTTTTGAAATATTTTTTTTATTACTCTGCAGGAATATTTAACACATGATCTATGCACAGAATATATTAGGTTAAAAGGGAATTTTTAAATATCAAATGAATGTTTACTGTCCCTTTAAGAGTACAAAGAAACCCCATTAATGACAGGAGCTTGTGTCTTTAGCACCAAATGGCTGAAACTGGAAATATCACCTGTCCTGTTCCCTCATCCATAAAGGATTCATGATCTCATATAATTAAAAAGCCGTGTTAACAATAGTTTAATAATGTTAAATGAGATATAAACTCACAGCTGAGTCCTTTCCATTGACTGATTTAATTAGCTATTAAAATCTAAATGCAAATAAAGTGTCTCTGCTACATGTCAGGGATCCAAATATACACTTATTGGGTGAAAGGACTCCAGGCTTTTGTCCCCAATACTCAGTCCCTACACATATGTTTTTCACTAAATCATTACAGAACAAATATTAAAATACATAAGCACTTTGTTTCATTTACAGTATTTAGAGCCGCTGAAGATGAAGTAGTAAAATTTTATCCTTCACATAAACAGAGCGGCATAAACGCTCTCCCGACATACCAAATTATCTTAGGTGGCTCAGTGCAATTTTAGTGAAGATGCCAGTTACAATGTGACTACTTAGATAAGAGTAAACATATCTGCTCAGCATAAAAATTACAGCCTTGCAGGTTATGTGACTGGTCTTAAAACATCTCTGTCTCAAAACATCTCAAAATGTTAGCATGAGAGATGTGTATCCTGTTAAGGACTAGATTACGAGTGCTATGCTAACTGTGGTGCGCAAGCGATATGGGGTATTTTGCAGCTCTATCTGCGCAACAGAAAGAGTTGAAAGTAAACTTGTTTGCTTGAGCGTAATCAAATTTAATGTACATCGCGTTAGCGTAATTTCAGAGTTATTGTTAACTGCTATGCAAGACATAAAAGTGGCACAAAACAAATTAAAAAATGCATGTCAAAGTACAGTTACACTCACAATAACAATGTCTGATAAAATTATTAAATAAAAAAATTGCATTAAAAAATTATAAGGGCTCAAAGATATGAGGTCTCGTGTTAGAAAAAAAAGGCAGCAAAGGGGCTTTAACAAAGAGATTCATACATATACATGTCTAAATATAGATTCATACATATACATGTCTAAATATATATACAGTATATTATATAATTTATATATATATATTAGGGCTGGGCGATATGGGCAAAAATGAAAATCACGATTTTGGACCCAAAAAAATGGTGATTGCGATTTTAATCACAATTTTCTTATAAATGACTATAACACCTTCATTTTTCAATAAAAACATCATTTAACACTACAGAATCTTAATGTACATTGTTCTCAATGTCCAATACACTCTGGTAAAAAATACAAACCACAAAATAGTTAAAATAAAATTAGCTGTCTGTGCTGTGGTTACATAATAGACTCTAGCCAGTTTATTAGGTCTTCTGACACAACATTGTCATGTTTTCTTGGGCAGTTAGTCTAGATGTGGTATGATTAACATATAAAGCAGTGTAAGCATGGAGAAACCTGAAAAGTGCTGACTTTACAGCAGTATGATTAGTGTATAAGTGCAGTAAAGGTAGTACAATGCACACACTGCTGCATTTGCTATTCATTTAGATGAGTGACTGTCCAGGCAAACATGAGGGATGTGGCATTGAAGAGGTCAATACTGACATCCTGCAGCCTGTCATATTACATCACACAGCTATTCTGTAGAACACTAAGAACAGATATAGTTAGAGAACATAATATAAACAAGTGAACTCAACACATACAAAGCTAATTGAAATGAAATTAGCTTGCCTGTTCTTACAACATTGTCCATGTTTTCTTGGACAGTCTTGCTGTGGTATGAGTAACATATGAAGCAGAGTACATGGAAAAACCTGAAAACTGCTGACTGTCCAGCAGCATGATTTGTGTTTATAAGTGCAGTAAAGGTAGTACAATGCACACTGCTTCATGTGTTAGTCATTTAGCTGGGTGACTGTCCAGGAAAACATGGGGGATGTGGCCGTTTCACGGGCATTCTCAGGTCTGCCCATGGCAGCACACTGGTCCGCCTCTCATCCTCCCTCTCTGCCTCCGTTTTAATGACAAACAGAGAAATTTATTTATTTTATAAATCACATACTGTCGTGGTTTTTAAATCGCTGTGATTAATCATGGTTTTAAATCGCATATGTGATATATATGTGTTTGTGTGTATATGTATTTATGTATTTATATGTGTCTATATGTATTTACAGACATATATAAACATATATATAACTGCATTGTAACCCTTTGAAGTCAAGTAGCTGAAAACATGAAAAATCATACTTATGCAATACTCATATTTAATAAAGTGTTATACTGTGCATTTACTGTAAATATTTCACATTCCAATGTTCTGCACATAGCATGTATTGTAAAATAGACATTCCTCTATATAGCTGTATATATATATATATATATATATATATACTTATATATATATAAATATATATACTTATATATATATATATAAAATAATGTAAACAATCAGCTGTTATACTATGTCCCATAGCAGTGATGACTAACCATAATGTTTAACTAGACTGCAGAGTGCCAAAGCATTATGGGAAATGTAGTTCCAAAACATCTGGAGTTCAAAGCATAGCAATCACTGTCCTATAGTATAAACACAGCATGCACCTGCTGATCTGCATAAACCACGTGGATCCTCAACACCTGCATGAAGACAGGTGTGCTCTCTCTATTGGGCAATACAGAAGCTCGTTAACTGTAGATTTCAGCTGCAAGTATTAAAAAGTAATTGAAGTTTGTTAAAAAATATATATATGAATTAATTAAAAAAACATCAACAAACACATATACTGTACCTTCACAATTAGGGCAGTACTACATTGGATTGGTTTTATTATTTAAATTTTTAGCTGCTTTTGTGACTTTTTCCTGATGTGAAGAAACATCTTGAATAAAACTCTTTTTTTTTTAAATCCACATTTTAAAACAAAAAAAAAAAAAGAAAAGAAACATGATTTTAAAAATGGGCCCTTTATAAAGAGACCATTTTATCTGTATCCCACAATCACCCACAGGGGCAGAACCTGATGTCACTGTCACAGTGACAGGGTGCACCTGCTGGCTACGGGCACAATCACCCACAGTGGCAGTACCTGTTTTCACTGTCACAATGAAACTATTGGCACAATCATTACTAAGGGCCAGAGTATCTAAACATAGTAATTTCAGGTGTGTTTTCTATCACAGACCCTCGCAGGGGCTGCACTGGCGGAATTATTGTAAAAAAGGGGCAGTCTCTGTTAATGGTGAGATGTCTCCTATTGAAAGTAATGGAGCTGGCGGGGAAGGGACACTGCACTGTGGTGAAAATTAGCAGTGAGCAGAATTTAAGAATTAAATCCTGAAGGCAATAGAAATCACATTATGCTGCTGTCTGCGTATAGCATCTTACAATCACTTATATTTTCGTATGCATGCATTTGTATATTAGGGTTGGAAGTATTTTCAGTGTTCTGAGAAAACATAAATTATGCTTACCTGATCATTTTCTTTTCTTCTGATGGAAAGAGTACACAGCTGCATTCATTACTTTTGGGAAATAAGAACCTGGCCACCAAGAGGATGCAAAGACACCCCAGCCAAAGGCTTAAATACTCCTCCCACTCCCCTCATCCCCCAGTCATTCAGCTGAGGAACAAGGACCAGTAGAAGAAATATCAGGTGAAAGGTGCCAGAAGAATAAATAAGGACTCTTTCCATCAGCAGAAAATAAAATTATCAGGTAAGCATAATTTATGTTTTTCTTCTTAAATGGAAAGAGTCCACAGCTGCATTCATTACTTTTGGGAAAACAATACCCAAGCTATAGAGGACACTGAATGCCAAGACGGGAGGGTACAATAGTCGGCCCAAACTGAGGGCACCCGGCCTGAACCCCTACCCAACAAAAAAAACCTTAAAAAGGAAAGGCCCCAAGGACACTGACCCGCAGATAGTCCAGAAGCCAAGCTAGAGACAGCAAATCGGACTCAACTGAGCCAACAGTCCTCCAGGAGACACCGACACCCAACAGTCGGTTCCTCACCACTCCCCCCACACTAATGAAGGGGACACCAGCCTAAACTCCCAAAGGGACACGGCAAAAGGAGAACTGAAGGAAACCAAAAGGTCACCACCATCCAGAAAAGGAAACCTCCAATAGCCCAGCTCACAAGGACCCAAATGGGCCCAATAGAGAAAGGGAGGCTACGCCTAGACCAAGCGGAACCCGGGAGAAGACCGGGCAGATAGACAGAGAAGCATTCTCTCCAACATCATGTAAGCAGTGAAAGACAACTGAAGACAAAGTCCACACAGCCTCCGAACATAGAATACAAAAGTATCCAACTACAAAAAAGCTTGTAACAAACCCAGACTAAAAACCCTGAGTCAGAACACAGGATGACACAGAGGATACTTGCTAGTAAGTAGAAGCAGCCAACAAGAGAACAGACTGCAAAAGCAACCCCCTAGAGGGCACGCTCTAGGCAACCTAAGCCGCCAGAAATACACACAGGTCTCGAAAAGGGGAACACAGAACCCCAAACGAGGCCCCCCGAGAAGGAAAGGTTACACCAAGAGCCCGAAGGAGGTGTAATCCTGGACCCTCTGCCTGTAAGCCTAGGGAGCTAGCAACTATGCCCACCTAGATCCTGAATATGACAATGTCATTCAGAACCCACACCCAGCTGGACCAACCCTGCATCAGTGGATCTAAAACAGGGGAACAGACAAACCCCCAAACCAGCTCAAGAACAAGCGGAAGAATGGCCACAGCCATCCCCACAGAGCACGGGTACAACCCGACTCTTAAAACAGAAGACAAGACCGTAGACCCAAAGGATCTAGCAAAAAGGCCCAACAGAGTCTCAACTTGGAGCCAGCAAGACTCCAGATGGAACGTAACAACCCAGAGAGACACCCCTCTCCAATAAGTTAACCCACTGTTCCAACCTCCTGAATCCAGGAGAAGCCCCAAGAAAGGGACTACATCTCCATAAGAAGGAGAATAACCCCTTAAGAAAAGTGATGGGGGCACAAAGGCAACATCTGTCCTCAAGGCATGAAGCCACCGGCTAAAGGAGAGGTCAATCCCCAACACAGATGTCCTTGGAAGGGACCCCCTAAAAGTAACTTGCTAACACACATTCCCTGTGTACTGGATGCAGCAGAGACACTGTAAACCCATTTGCCTGCAGAGCAGTGAATCCAAGGGTTACCCTAGCAAGCTGACCTAGTGAATCCAACCCTAAGGCGCATCAAGCCTCATGAGTAACAGACACTCGGAAAACCTGGCCAACCATGACCAGGCCAGGTAGATTGAGTAAGGGACATAGCTCAAGTTCCCAGTACTGGGGAACCCCAAACCAGCCCTGAGGGCTAAGATTCCAGTAACAACCCATAACTGGGTCCCAACCGGAAGCCTCAGAGAGAAAACAGGTTAGGGCACCCAATTGTTCAATCAAACAATACCCGAAAACTGAACACCCCGTCTGACAAAAAAAACAGACACAAGGGATAAGAATGCAATATCCAGATCAATCCGGATAATGAGAAGAACTCGTAAGTCCCGATCGAAGGAAGGAACCACCCCTTGCTAAAGTTCTACGCTCTAAGGAGCAAGGCGACAGAAGTCATAATATGACCCTAGAGCCCCTAGACCTCTCAAACAGCCTCAGGACAACAAAGCAAGGGATATCTCGAGGTCCAAACCCCTCGAGCAGGGCTAGTCTCCATATCACCTCCATACAAACAGAGGAATACAGGGAGGAAAGTTGCGAAGCCTTCCCAGCTCCGGGAAGCCCTGAGCTAAGCCCAATGTCCTCATAGGGATCAACCATCTACCGGAGGTCCCTAAAAGGAGAGCTAACTCACCCAGATACAACGGAAGAAGACCAAGAAGGTCTTATAACTCAGCTAGACAGTACACGGTAAATGTGCAATAGCTGCAGCTGGTATTTTAAACTGCAAACCTTCTGCATGCTAGTCAGCCATACACACTACTAGCTGTTGATGGACCAAGTACAAAAAGGACAAATCCAGAGCCTCAAAAAAGAAGGCCAAACCGCTCAAACAGCGGTAAGAGGGCGCTAAGCCCTCCAACCCTCCACTGCATGGGAGAGGAAACTCTAGGGTCTGATAATACCAGACATAAGAGAGAGTGACGCAGCGGAAACTCAACTGACCCAGTCATCCATGATTGAAGGCTATAAGGATTAAACAATCCTTCCCACCTCATGGACCCACAGGTTTTCTCTAATGCTTAGTTGAAACATGTAAAACAATTGATAACCTGAACACTCGGCACCTCGACTAGACTAGTCAAGCAGAACAGCGCCACGTATCTGAACAGCCACAAGACAGAACTAACCCAACAGGACAAGCCCTAACCGGCAAGCTGCATAAATCCTCTCTCAGAGGGGAAGAAAGGAAAACAGACATTTTTTAACATAGGACTAACATGTCCAAAACAACTTCCAAAGAAATAACAAAGAGTATCGAGCCCAGAAGGTTCCTGAAGGAAACAATAAACAAAATAAAAACATCCTATCAGATAAAAAGAAAATATAAGACAACCCGAAGGTTAACGCCCAAGAAAAGACAGGCCTACCCGCAGGACCAGCCAAACAGAGCCCTGATCTTCCATAAACTGGGAAAGATCTCAATAAAATAACAATCAGGAGATTACATCATCCCCACATGTCTAATGAGGTGCACCATTCGAATTAGCAGACTGAAAATTCCCATATCCGATAAGTATAGGATCATTTAATAACTGAAGACGCGCAATTCTGTAACGAAAGGTACAACACTCAGGGACAGTTATACCCGCAGGGAACTGTAGAGGCCCTCCCCGAGACCCGGGAGAATAGAGCATGAGCACAATCACAAATAAATGTCTGGACTTTGCAGACGAATAATCGCCAAAAATATGTGGAAGCGAAAATGTGTTGCAACCTCCGGGGGGAACACGCCACCCTGCATGGAGAAATAATCATAAACTGGGTTACCCGCATGTGTAGAAGTATGGAGCAGTAGGGAACTCCCCTCTCGGAAGACGGGACCCCCAGAGGCAGATGGCTCAGCTGTCCCTTGATTCCCAGAGCCTGAAGAACAAGGTGCTCTCATATGGCATACAGAACATAACTGGTTGACATGTGTCAATGAGGTCAATCCGGATTCATCACCAGATGCAGAATCTGAATCTGAAATTAAAACAGTCTCAGTATCAGAATCCTCCATAACTGAATCTGAAATTTGAACAGTCTCAGCATCAGAATCCTCCATAACTGGATAGAGAATATGCAAATATGGACTAAGAATTAAAATTAAATGTGAACCTGACACCCACAATGGCTGGGGCACTCACCACCTCCTATGACCAGACCCCTGCGGACTCGAATTTCTCCTTCGCCACACGGTCAGGAATGCGGAAATGGAAGATGGAACGTAATCACGTACAGTCCAAAAAAGTGTGCCCAACCATAAGGTCGTGTCACTTCCAGAGGCCTTAATGTTCCAAACCATGAGCCCTATTAACACCACACATAAGCAGGTTAAATCACATAACAAACATCATTAAAAAAAAAACCCTGTTCAATAACCCCCCTCAGGAGATATTAACCCTTAATTCCAAAGGAATCTCACTGAGAACCTTATGTTAAGTTAAACCCGCAGGGTGGTAGCCTCTCGGTAAAACATCTGAATTTCAGTATATTCATGAAGAAAGTAAAATGAAACGATCTTATCGGAATCTATGCCATGGAACAGGAACACGGCCCTTCAAGTGTGACGGATAGTAGCATCGCCTCCACCATGGACTTGAGAGAAGAAAGCAGGCAGCGAAGCGAAGTTCGAGAACGCCGATTGCTTGAAGAGCTGTTAACATGAGTCGGGGTGGTTTCGCATAAAGAATCTGCCTGCATCTCTGGACTCTAACTTTCATCCAAGCCCTCACTGAGAAACTGACAGGACTACTTAAAACTCCGGTCCCATGCTGAAGAGTACTACCCTCAATAAGAGACAAATTAAATTCTGACACTTCTCTGCCAACCTCCTGGGACGAAAGGCAAAGAATGACTGGGGATGAGGGGAGTGGGAGGAGTATTTAAGCCTTTGTCTGGGGTGTCTTTGCCTCCTCCTGGTGGCCAGGTTCTTATTTCCCAAAAGCCTGTCACCTTTTAGTTTGCAAAAAAAAAAACATGGAACAGCCCATATTACGAAAAACAATTACACTTTGTATTTTTTACTTAAAAGCAAGACGTAATTTTTGCACAGCCACTTAAATTATGATTCATAGATTCATAGATTATGATTTATTCCTGTGTAATTTATTTATATACAATTTTTTTAGAAAAAAACATTTATGGTGAAGAATTTTGTTACAATTTTTGAATCACCTTAACAAAACAATTTTTTTCTGAATATTTTTGTGTGAATGATTCAATTATTCATTTTGTAAGATTTTTAAAATACAAATTTTATTGTACAGTTTAGTAATGTCTGCATTTCCTCCCCATACGAAAATGCTTTAGATCGTGCCACCAGTGAAATAGAAGTACCGGCAGCATTCTTATATAATCTCATCAGCCCAGACACCTTTAGATTATTTTACCAGTGAAATAGAAGTACCGGCAGCATTCTTTATTAATCTCACCAGCCCAGAGACCTTTAGATCATTCCACCAGGGAAATAGAAGTACCGGCAGCATTCTTTATTAACCTCACCAGCCCAGAGACCTTTAGATCATTCCACCAGGGAAATAGAAGTACCGGCAGCATTCTTTATTAATCTCACCAGCCCAGAGACCTTTAGATCATTCTACCAGGGAAATAGAAGTACCGGCAGCATTCTTTATTAATCTCACCAGCCCAGAGACCATTAGATCATTCTACCAGGGAAATAGAAGTACCGGCAGCATTCTTTATTAATCTCACCAGCCCAGAGACCTTTAGATCATTCTACCAGGGAAATAGAAGTACCGGCAGCATTCTTTATTAATCTCACCAGCCCAGAGACCTTTAGATCATTCTACAAGGGAAATAGAAGTACCGGCAGCATTCTTTATTAATCTCAACAGCTCAGCGGCCTTTAGAGCATTGGATCCTTACTCACATTTAACAATACTAAACAAACGATGGTTTTATCTAACCTTGTAATATTGTATTTTGATTGAAGATTTAATGAGTTAAATGTAAAGAAATCATTTTCTAAGCTGAGGGATAGGGAGTGACTCAATAAGGACTTTGGGAGCACCAAATGCAATTAAAGGATCCAGGATTCTTGCCAAAAAGCCCAGATGTTTAATTAAAACCAAATCACCTCTATTCACCTGTTAAATGAAAATGAAATGTTCTGGGAAATTAGTGCCATGTTGCAGTTTTGTAATGTTTCACAGGGTCTTGTTCTCTGTTCAGAGAGACATACACACATATACACATATATACACACACACACAGATATACACATACACACACATATATATACACATACACACAAACACACATACATACACACATACAGTCACACACACACACATATATATATACACACACATATATATATACACACACACACACACATATACACATACACACACAGTCTCACACACACACACATATATATATATATATATATATATATATATATATATATATATATATATATATATATATATATATATATATATATATATATATATATATATCTTAGGTAGAATCACTTGGATTTGGTTTCTAGGCTCTGGGGACAAGGGAACAAGAGCTAAATTGAAAATGAAAGAACCATGTAAATTGAACTGTGAGGGTAAAAATCAATTTGTGCATTAAGGGCTAGATTACAAGTGGTGCACATGTTTATATATGTGTACATATGTATTTATATGTATATATTGTTACGGTACCAACTGTGTACCAAGGGTTAACCCCAGATGAACAATGTCCTGCATAGACAATCAGCAATTCACAACCCAGCCAGTTTCAGGTTTAAAACAGAATGACAACTTTATTTGAAGGCAGCACACAGATTTATACAGGTTTTTGACCCCACCTCAGATGGGGGTTGAAAGAATGTTGTACATTAGATAAAAGGGAGAAGCGCCCTTGACATGATACAATAGAATTATATTACTTAAATACTTTACTTAGGCAGATAACAACTTAAACACATTTGGCTTGTCTTATCACCTAGCGTCTGTTCTCTGAGGGTGATTAAACAATGGCCTGTTTATTACTTAAATGTAATTATAGCACACAATAGCTGAGGCCAGAAAACCTGTCTTTAGAAATTAGATTCTTAAAGCTAAACACAGTTAACTCTTTCAGTCCTGACAGAAGGGTCTGTCACATAGCTCCCCCCTTGTGGAACACTCCGGCAGACCCGGCTTGACCCTTTTGCGGGTCAACCTGGGGATGACCGGACTAAGGGGTGGTAGGCATGTCAGTTTGCTGGGACAATCCATCTGTATTCCCGTTATGAGAGAGAATCCCTGTCTGTATAAATAAGGGTTCAACCTCTTCAGTGCCCCGACTAGGGCTAAACAGTCCTTCAAAATATCATCGGCTTCTTTACGTGGTTTTTGTACCTGCTCTTTATAGGTATCCACAATCCCTTCATACTGACATAGGGTGCCCTTGAGTTGCTGCACCTCCCTATGAGCCAGCGTCAGCTTCTCCTCCAGTGTCACTAAGTTTGTCCTTAATGTTTCATGTTCCACTCTCAAGCTGGTGTTTTCTGCAGTCTGTCGGTGCAGCTTGTCTAGCAGAGATTCCTGTTCTAAACGTGCTTTTTCCTCTGCACTCCTCTTCTCTCCCGCTAGCACTGTTACATGATTATTTAACGTGACCATTTTATCCTCTACGTGACTCTTCTCCTTCATCAGCGCATTGTAACGTGACTCCCACATATCAATAGCGGATAGAGATTTACTGAGCTCAGCGTCCTGGGGCTTAGCAGCAGGGGGGTCAGTCTCTGCTGCACGGATCTGAGCACGGGTAGTCACAGGGTTAACATCAGCGGGACCCATGGGAGCATAGGCAGAAACAAGGGGGACCAAGGTATTTCCAAGGAGAACATCAGCTGGTAAATCCTTCATGACCCCCACATTCACAGGTCTAGCGCCCCCTCCCCAATCCAAATGCACCCTGGCAACAGGTAGGCGGAACACAGTGCCCCCTGCTACCCTCACAGCCACAGTGTCTCCTGTGTGCTGTTTCTCAGACACCAAGTTCTTTCGAAGCAAGGTCATGGTAGCACCAGTATCCCGTAGACCACTGACCTCCTTCCCATTCACTTTAACCAGTTGCCGGTTATTCCGGTGGGCAGCTTGCACAAGGTCTGCCTCATGTAGGATGCCCCAGCATTCTTGCGCCTCTACGTAGCGGGCCGCAGGCTGAGGGTTACGTGGGATTCTGCCGGCGGGTCTTCTCCAGGACTGTGCTTGGTTCGCTGCATTTAGGGGACACTCTGGTCTTTTGTGCCCTAGTTGCTTACATCTAAAGCACCGAATCGGTTGTGAGTAGCCCCGCAAATTGAACCGGGCTCTCTGAGGGTAGTTCGTGGCCGGAGGCCGTGTGGTATAGCGGTGCGCTGGGGGTTGGTAACTGGCAGCTGCTGGGGTGACTGGGGGTCTGTACTCCACTCTAGCAGGGGGCTTAGTGGTAGCAGTGTCCAGTTTGCGGGCATCCGTATACTCATCTGCCAAGCGAGCCGCTTCATGCAGGGTGGAGGGTTTACGGTCCCGAACCCACTCTCGAACTCCTGCGGGTAACTTGTCGAAGCAATGTTCCAACAGGAATAGCTGCAGCACCTCTTCCCCAGATACGGCTTGGCACCCCGCTATCCAGTGAGCTGCTGTGCGGTGCACCTTACATGCCCACTCAAGGTAGGAATCACCAGCTAATTTAACAGTGTCTCTGAACCGCCTCCGGTATGCCTCCGGTGTAACCGCATACCTGGAGAGCAGAGCCTCTTTTACAGTATTATAATCCCCGACTTCCTCATCTGGAATGGCCCGAAAAGCCTCACTGGCCCGGCCGGATAATTTTCCGGATAATATCGTGACCCAGTCCTCTGCGGGTACCTTGTGTAGTGCACATTGCCTCTCAAAATCCGCAAGGTACCCATCAATCTCTCCTTCTGTTTCCAGGAAGTTTTTAAAAGCTGCAAAATTTAGTTTTCTCTTTTCCACTGGGTTTGCTGCAGCGCCGCTTTGGCGAAGTAGGTTGGCCTCCACAGCTGCTATGACCCGGTCGATAATTTCCGCAGATGGGTTGGGGCCATAATGTGCCAGTCTTATTTTAACCGCCCGATCAAAGCTTGCTTCTGCGGGGGTTCTGTCTGCTATGCTGGGCCCATTGGTTCCTTCTGTCCCTGGTACTCTTTCCATCTTAGTCAGTATTGTAATAATCCCCCTCTTCCTGAGGTTACTGGCATGTGTAGTTGCTCTTCTGGGCGATAAGGTTCATTCCGTCGCTTGCCACCAATGTTACGGTACCAACTGTGTACCAAGGGTTAACCCCAGATGAACAATGTCCTGCATAGACAATCAGCAATTCACAACCCAGCCAGTTTCAGGTTTAAAACAGAATGACAACTTTATTTGAAGGCAGCACACAGATTTATACAGGTTTTTGACCCCACCTCAGATGGGGGTTGAAAGAATGTTGTACATTAGATAAAAGGGAGAAGCGCCCTTGACATGATACAATAGAATTATATTACTTAAATACTTTACTTAGGCAGATAACAACTTAAACACATTTGGCTTGTCTTATCACCTAGCGTCTGTTCTCTGAGGGTGATTAAACAATGGCCTGTTTATTACTTAAATGTAATTATAGCACACAATAGCTGAGGCCAGAAAACCTGTCTTTAGAAATTAGATTCTTAAAGCTAAACACAGTTAACTCTTTCAGTCCTGACAGAAGGGTCTGTCACATATATATATATATGTATTTACAGACAAATATACACATAATCACATAAATATATATGTACGTGCATTAGAGCCTTTTGCTGTAAAGTAGACAAAAACATATAAATATTTATGCAATATTCTTACTTTATAAAGGCTTTAACTATGTATTTACTGTAAATATTTCACATTGAATATTTTTAAATAGATATATTATTCCTGTGTGCGGTGTGTGCGTAATGTGTGTGTTATGTATGCATGTGTGTTATGTGTGTGTATGCATGTAATGTGTGTGTTATGTGTGTAATATGTGTGTGCTATGGGTGCGTGCGTGTATGTAGGTTTGTGTGTGTGTGTAATGTGTGTGTGTAAAATGTGTGTGTGTGCATGTATGTGTGTGTGCATGTATGTGTTATGTGTGTGTGTGTGTGCATGTATGCGTGTGTGTTATGTATGTGTGCGCATGTATGTGTGTTATGTGTGTGTATGTATGTGTGCATGTAATTATGTGTGTATGTATGTATATGTGTGTGTATATATATATCTGTGTGTGTGTATTATGTGTGTATGGGTGTGTATGTATTTATGCGTGTTATGCGTGTATGTGTGTGTGTTATTGTGTGTATGCGTGTTATGTGTGTGTCTGTTAGTATAGGAGAATGCTTGCAGTAATTTTCTTGTTGAGTAGCTGTAAGTTTTACTACAGCTAATGAAATTAATTCATTTATACTTAAATCAAAAACACATTTTTTGTTTCTTTAATGAAAAAACTTAAATTATACTTACCAGATAATTTTCTTTTTTACTGACGGGGAGAGTCCACAGCTGCATTTATTACTTTTGGGAAATATAGAACCTGGCCACCAGGAGGAGGCAAAGACACCCCAGCCAAAGGCTTAAATATCTCCCCCACTTCCCTCATCCCCCAGTCTTTCTGCCAAAGGAACAAGGAACAGTAGGAGAAATATCAGGGTTGAAAAATGTGCCAGAAGAACATAAAATTAAGGCCGCCCCATGAAAAAAAAACACGGCCGGGGAGCTGTGGATTCTCCCCGTCAGAAGAAAAGAAAATTATCTGGTGAGCATAATTTAAATCCACAGCTGCATTTATTACTTTTGGGAAATCAATACCCAAGCATATAGAGGACACTGAATGCAAATGGGCGGGAACAAAAAGGTGGCCCATTTTGATGGCACCACAGCCTGACACACTCTGGACTCCCGATAAAAACTACTTCAACAGAAGCAGGAGAACAAAATATGGAAAGAGGACAAGGTAACTGTCCATCAATTAGAACCATAACAATCCCAGTTAGAGATCACTCTAAATGCAGGACTCTACTGAGCACAAACGCCTCTAAGGAGACAAAAATCCTGCTCACTAGAAGCACACAAACAAAAAACCTTTCCATGAACAATGGTAAAACAGACTCCCACACCCCCTTCTCTCTAACTGAAAGAAGGGAAGAATCATATAAGAAGGTCCGAAAGAACCTCCAGAAAACAATCCCCGAAGATTCAAGGACAAAACAGAGAGTGAAGCCCCTAGCATAACTCGAAAAAAAGCGGCTACCAGGCTGCAAGAGGAAAAGATCCTGTATAAAAATACTCCTCCCCTACTAGAAGACGGGGAAAGGAAGGACAACCCCTGACCTATAAGGAAGAACCAACTACAAGGCCTCCCAACCTTAGTAAGGGTCCTGTGGGAGACAAGATACGTGGTTGAAGCCCAAACAGAGTAGTTAGATTACCTGACCCCTACTCCGATCTAACAGTCCTAACACCGAATTGACTGGCAATGTCTTAAGGACCACAGAGATTAAAAAAAATCCCAACATTGTTAAAGCCCAGAGATCACTAATGAATCTTTAACCACTAGTTCTAAAGGACTTAAGGAAAAGAAACCATAAGAAGGCACCGACACCCAGAAACTAACTCAGGATCCAGGAAACCTATCCTCGTTACCCCTCAGAAAGCCGAAGAAAGGGTACACTGCAACAAGAGAAACCTCGACCTACTGAACTCCTAGAGACAGATGAAGAAAAAATTACCTCAGGAGGAGCCAACTGGGTAGGCACAGTAGACCGGATCCTTCAAAATAGAAGGAAAACTAAGACATCCAGGAATATTCTTGAAAATAAATTTCCAGGAAAAACTTCCATCCCTCCAGAAGAGAGAAAGGAACCACCCCAGTAGGATAAGGAGAGTTCCCCAGGCCTTGGAAACCAAACCTGCTACCGGACGCTGGACATATCCAAAACTATTAAAATCTGGGAACAGAACAACCAAATACCAAGTTAAAGACAATGGCTAGGTTAAAAATCCTGACACCCAAAACCAAGAGCCGGATCAAAGGCCAAAACCTTGCGTAACAACCACAAGATACTCCTTCTGGAATGAACATTAATCCCTGATTGAGAAATATGACAGTCTCTAAAGATCCAAACTGGATCATCCCCGGAAAAACAATGGCACAAGGAATAAACAAATAAACAATCATCCCAAGAAACACCTAGTAGGCAATGGCAATAGAGACTGCATAACAATCCCGCAGATCCCCAAGTATAAGGATCAATAGGAGGATACTGCAAATGGTCCTGAAGAACCGGGTCTCCTCAATCAGAGGACTGGAAGTCCTGCCCCAAAAGACAATGGGAAGCAAAAAGAGGCAGGAAACCTCAAAAAGAGGAGAAAAACACTGGTGAAGGAGATCGTACAATAGGATAATTCGATCCACAAAGGAGTACCAATAGAGGGGAACAATCACCCCCTCACCAGGGACTGAAGATCTCCAAGCAGTCATCTGATCCCCCTCAGAAGAGGGGACTCCAGCTCATGTCCAAAGGACCTCAGGAACTACAAATACACTGCCATAGAAAGATTCGTAAACACAGCTAGCCATGCAAGTTATGCAGGGACAAAACCCTTAGGATAGAGTACGAACCAATGTTGGACGGCCCATCAAGATGAAACAAAGTAGGACCAGTCTGACATCTAGGAAAGAAGAACCTCCAATAACTTGTAAATACAATAAAACAACCTCTTAAAAAGAAGTAAGTAAACTTAGTACCCAAACAGAACCAGCCTGTGGACAAAGATACAACATGTCTGATATAAACCTCAAAAGAACAGAGTGAACTAGTACCCAACCAGAACCAGCCTGGAGACCAGGGTACAATGAACTGTTCAAGAGCTTAACGGAATGTTCCAACCCCTAGCAGGGCTAGACTAAACAAACAGACAAACGACATACAAATAAGCTCTAAGGCTTAAACATTGTCTTGACATTTTTTTATTTTTTTTGTGACTTCCACCGGAAGCAACAATCATCGCGAGCAATAAATCGCTAGAACCCAAATCCCAGAGAAGAAAAGAATTTCCAAAAGGATGATTATAACAGTATTGAGCTCCGGAAATAAAAGAAACATATCCTAACCGGATCAAAATAAAGTAGGCAGTATCCGCAGGCAAAACCCCAAAGGAAAAGAAACACAAACATGGCCAGCCTGTCAGAGACTGGATTCCTCAAGAGCTCAGAACTGGGATCAGATACAGAAACAAAAGACAATCAGGAGTAGGATTCACATCCCTCCCCTCGTCTAGCGCTGTTCGCCATCAGAAGACTGAGGATCCGGAGGCAAATGAAGACTAAAATCCTCCCAAGCCTCCAGTACCTGCCGCAGGAATACACACAGGCACGTCAGACTGACTCGAAAGGCAAAACACATCTCTGTCGGGACATCTGAAGGCCCCGACCCCACTGGCTGAAGCCTCAGAGGGAACCGCTCCTCCAGATGAAGGACCTGTCAGAAAAAAAGGACACAGATAAGCTCTCGCTGGCGGCCCTCAAGAAGCTGTAAATGCGCCAGCGCCACTAATATGGCCATGCGCAACCGGGTAGCAACCCCTGGTGGAAAGAAACCTCCTTCCAGAGAAATGGTAATGGAATTTGGGACAACTGCTTGCGTAGGAACAGAAAATTCCAGGGAAAGCGCCTCACGGGACACAGAATCCTCAGAGTTGGATGGTTCAGCGGCCTCCAATCTCTTCCCAGAGGGATAAAAGAGCACTCTATTACGGCATACGGAACATAAATGATTGGGCTGGATTACCCGGGCCTCCATACAATCTAAGCAGGAGACAGAATCTGAGTCAGAAAACTCCTCCTCTGAAAAATCAGAATCCTCCATAACTTGACCAGACATATTAGGACAAAAATAACTGAAACCTCACCCCGCGCACTCACCACCTCCTATGACCCAGACAAGCAGAGAAACATGTCCTCTCCACCGCCACTCGTTCACGGTACAGAAATGGAGAATGAAAATTTGACCATGCCCGGTCATGAGGTGTGACATGTAGGCCAAAGAAAAGCACGCCAGTGCACAAGAACTGCGTAGCTCGACATGTAGGCCAAAGAAAAGCTAGCCAGTTCACAAGGCTATGTAGCTCTAAAAAAATGGCCATGAGCCCCAGCATTTCTACACATAAGTAGACAGAATCACATAACAAACATGATTTAAGTCCCCCACTGCTCAATAACCCCCCTCAGGAGATATTAACCCATGATTCCATAAAGATAAAGGAGTCCCACTGAGACCCTGTCACCTATCATTTACATCCACAATGAAAGTAAAATGAAACGATCTATGCCGTGGAACAGTAACACGGTTTGACAGATAGTAGCGTCGCTTCTAACATGGACTTGAGTGAAGAAAGCAGGCAGGGAAACTTGTCAACGCTGATTGCTTATGGAGCTGTTAAAATGAGTTGGATGGTTTTGCAGAAAGACTCTCCCTGCATCTCCAGACTCTAACTTTCATCCACACTCTAACTGAGAGGCTGACAGGATTACTTAAAAATCCAGTCCCATTTCGAAGAGTACTACCCTCCATAAGAGACTACTCTGTAAACTTCTGACACTTCTCTGCCAACCTCCTGTGATGAAAGGCAAAGAATGACTGGGGGATGAGGGAAGTGGGAGGTATTTAAGCCTTTGGCTGGGGTGTCTTTACCTCCCCCTGGTGGCCAGGTTCTGTATTTCCCAAAAGTAATGAATGCAGCTGTGTACTCTCCTCGCTTAAGAACAAAAACATAATTTATGCTTACCTGATAAATTTATTTCTCTTGTAGTGTATCCAGTCCACGGATCATCCATTACTTGTGGGATATTCTCCTTCCCAACAGGAAGTTGCAAGAGGATCACCCACAGCAGAGCTGCTATATAGCTCCTCCCCTCACTGCCATATCCAGTCATTCGACCGAAACAAGCCGAGAAAGGAGAAACCATAGGGTGCAGTGGTAACTGTAGTTTAATTAAAATTTAGACCTGCCTGAAAAGGACAGGGCGGGCCGTGAACTGGATACACTACAAGAGAAATAAATTTATCAGGTAAGCATAAATTATGTTTTCTCTTGTTAAGGGTATCCAGTCCACGGATCATCCATTACTTGTGGGATACCAATACCAAAGCTAAAGTACACGGATGATGGGAGGGACAAGGCAGGAACTTAAACGGAAGGAACCACTGCCTGTAGAACCTTTCTCCCCAAAACAGCCTCCGAAGAAGCAAAAGTATTAAATTTGTAAAATTTGGAAAAAGTATGAAGGGAAGACCAAGTTGCAGCCTTGCAAATCTGTTCAACAGAGGCCTCATTTTTAAAGGCCCAGGTGGAAGCCACAGCTCTAGTAGAATGAGCTGTAATCCTTTCAGGAGGCTGCTGTCCAGCAGTCTCATAGGCTAAACGGATTATACTCCGAAGCCAAAAAGAAAGAGAGGTTGCCAAGGCATTCTGACCTCTCCTCTGTCCAGAGTAAACAACAAACAGGTTAGATGTTTGGCGAAAATCTTTAGTAGCCTGTAAGTAAAACTTCAAGGCACGGACTACGTCTAGATTATGCAAAAGACGTTCCTTCTTTGAAGAAGGATTAGGACATAATGATGGAACAACAATCTCTTGATTGATATTCTTGTTAGAAACCACCTTAGGTAAAAACCCAGGTTTTGTACGCAGAACAACTTTATCTGAAAGAAAGATCAGATAAGGAGAATCACAATGTAAGGCAGATAACTCCGAGACTCTTCGAGCCGAGGAAATAGCCATCAGAAAAAGAACTTTCCATGAAAGAAGTTTGATATCAATAGAATGAAGGGGTTCAAACGGAACCCCTTGAAGAACTTTAAGAACCAAGTTTAAGCTCCATGGAGGAGCAACAGGTTTAAACACAGGCTTAATTCTAACTAAAGCCTGACAAAATGCCTGAATGTCTGGAACTTCTGCCAGAAGCTTGTGTAAAAGAATAGACAGAGCAGAAATCTGTCCCTTTAAAGAACTAGCTGATAATCCTTTGTCCCAACCCTCATGGAGGAAGGACAATATCCTAGGAATCCTAACCCTACTCCATGAGTAATTCTTGGATTCACACCAATGAAGATATTTACGCCATATCTTGTGGTAAATTTTCCTGGTGACAGGCTTTCGTGCCTGTATTAAGGTATCACTTACTGACTCGGAGAAGCCACGCTTTGATAGGATCAAGCGTTCAATCTCCATGCAGTCAGTCTCAGAGAAAGTAGATTTGGATGATTGAAAGGACCTTGTATTAGAAGGTCTTGTCTCAGAGGCAGAGTCCATGGTGGAAAGGATGACATGTCCACTAGGTCTGCATACCAGGTCCTGCGTGGCCACGCAGGCGCTATCAATATCACCGATGCTCTTTCCTGTTTGATTTTGGCAATCAGACGAGGGAGCAGAGGAAACGGTGGAAACACATAAGCCAGGTTGAAGAACCAAGGCGCTGCTAGAGCATCTATCAGTGCCGCTTCTGGGTCCCTGGACCTGGATCCGTAACAAGGAAGCTTGGCATTCTGGCGAGACGCCATGAGATCCAATTCTGGTTTTCCCCAACGGAGAACCAAATTGAGCAAACACCTCCGGATGGAGATCCCATTCCCCCGGATGAAAAGTCTGACGACTTAGAAAATCCGCCTCCCAGTTCTCTACACCTGGGATATGGATCGCTGACAGGTGGCAAGAGTGAGTCTCTGCCCAGCGAATTATCTTGGAGACTTCTGACATCGCTAGGGAACTCCTGGTTCCCCCTTGATGGTTGATGTAAGCCACATTCGTGATGTTGTCCGACTGAAATCTGATGAACCTCAGTGTTGCTAGCTGAGGCCAAGCCAGAAGAGCATTGAATATTGCTCTTAACTCCAGAATATTTATTGGGAGGAGTTTCTCCTCCTGAGTCCATGAACCCTGAGCCTTCAGGGAGTTCCAGACTGCACCCCAACCTAGAAGGCTGGCATCTGTTGTTACAATTGTCCAATCTGGTCTGTGAAAGGTCATACCCTTGGACAGATGGGCCCGAGATAACCACCAGAGAAGAGAATCTCTGGTTTCCTGATCCAGATTTAGTAGAGGGGACAAATCTGTGTAATCCCCATTCCACTGACTGAGCATGCATAATTGCAGCGGTCTGAGATGCAGGCGCGCAAATGGCACTATGTCCATCGCCGCTACCATTAAGCCGATTACTTCCATGCACTGAGCCACCGTGGGGCGCGGAATGGAGTGAAGAACACGGCAAGCATTTATAAGTTTTGATAACCTGGACTCCGTCAGGTAAATTTTCATTTCTACAGAATCTATTAGAGTCCCTAGGAAGGAAACCCTCATGAGAGGAGATAGAGAACTCTTTTCTTCGTTCACTTTCCACCCATGCGACCTCAGGAATGCCAGAACTCTGTATGAGATTTGGCAATTTGAAAGCTTGACGCCTGTATCAGGATATCGTCCAGGTAAGGAGCCACCGCTATGCCTCGCGGTCTTAGGACCGCCAGAAGTGAGCCCAGAACCTTTGTAAAAATTCTTGGGGCTGTAGCCAACCTGAATCGAAGAGCTACAAATTGGTAATGCCTGTCTAGAAAGGCAAACCTCAGGAACTGATGATGATTCTTGTGAATCGGAATGTGAAGGTAGGCATCCTTTAAGTCCACTGTGGTCATGTACTGACCCTCTTGGATCATGGGTAAAATGGTTCGAATAGTTTCCATCTTGAATGACGGAACTCTGAGGAATTTGTTTAGGATCTTTAAATCCAAAATTGGTCTGAAGGTTCCCTCTTTTTTGGGAACCACAAACAGATTTGAATAAAACCCCTGTCCTTGTTCCGTCCGCGGATCTGGATGGATCACTCCCATTACAAGGAGATCTTGTACGCAGCTTAGGAATGCCTCTTTCTTTATCTGGCTTGCAGATAATCTTGAAAGGTGAAATCTCCCTTGTGGAGGAGAAGCTTTGAAGTCCAGAAGATATCCCTGAGATATGATCTCCAACGCCCAGGGATCCTGAACATCTCTTGCCCACGCCTGGGCGAAGAGAGAGAATCTGCCCCCTACTAGATCCGTTGTCGGATAGGGGGCCGCTCCTTCATGCTGTCTTAGAGGCAGCAGCAGGCTTTTTGGCCTGCTTGCCCTTGTTCCAGGACTGGTTAGGTTTCCAGGCCTGCTTGGATTGAGCAAAAGTTCCCTCTTGTTTTGAAGCAGAGGAAGTTGATGCTGCACCTGCCTTGAAATTTCGAAAGGCACGAAAATTAGACTGTTTGGCCTTTGATTTGGCCCTGTCCTGAGGAAGGGTATGACCCTTACCTCCAGTAATGTCAGCAATAATTTTCTTTCAAACCAGGCCCGAATAAGGTCTGCCCCTTGAGCCATAGCGCCCTACGCGCCTGGATAGCGAATCCGGAATTCTTAGCCGTTAGTTTAGTCAAATGAACAATGGCATCAGAAACAAATGAGTTAGCTAGCTTAAGAGTTCTAAGCTTGTCAACAATTTCAGTCAATGGAGCTGTATGGATGGCCTCTTCCAGGGCCTCAAACCAGATTGCCGCCGCAGCAGTGACAGGCGCAATGCATGCAAGGGGCTGTAAAATAAAACCTTGTTGAATAAACATTTTCTTAAGGTAACCCTCTATTTTTTTTATCCATTGGATCTGAAAAAGCAACCGGGATAGTGGTACGCTTTGCTAAAGTAGAAACTGCTCCCTCCACCTTAGGGACAGTCTGCCATAAGTCCCGTGTAGTGGCATCTATTGGAAACATTTTTCTAAATATAGGAGGTGGGGAAAAGGGCACACCGGGCCTATCCCACTCCTTACTAATAATTTCTGTAAGCCTTTTAGGTATTGGAAAAACATCAGTACTCACCGGCACTGCATAGTATTTATACAGCCTACACAATTTCTCTGGCACTGCAATTGTGTCACAGTCATTCAGAGCAGCTAATACCTCCCCAAGCAATACACGGAGGTTCTCAAGCTTAAATTTAAAATTAGAAATCTCTGAATTAGGTCTCCCCGATTCAGAGACGTCACCCACAGACTGAAGCTCTCCGTCCTCAGGTTCTGCATATTGTGACGCAGTATCAGACATGGCTCTTACAGCATCTACGCGCTCTGTATCTCGTCTAACCCCAGAGCTATCGCGCTTGCCTCTCAATTCAGGCAATCTGGATAATACCTCTGACAGGGTATTATTCATGATTGCAGCCATGTCCTGCAAAGTAATCGCTATGGGCCTCGACAGACCCCTCTGGTGACAATTCTTTTATAGATAAAGACTGATCTTTACTGTTTAAGGTGAAATCAATACATTTAGTACACATTCTCCTATGGGGCTCCACCATGGCTTTTAAACATAATGAACAAGTATCCTCTGTTTCAGACATGTTTGTACAGACTAGCAATGAGACTAGCAAGCTTGGAAAACACTTTAAAGCAAGTTAACAAGCAATATAAAAAACGTTACTGTGCCTTTAAGAGAAACAAATTTTGACAAAATTTGAAATAACAGTGAAAAAAGGCAGTTACACTAACAAAATTTTTACAGTGTATGTAACAAGTCAGCAGAGCATTGCACCCACTTGCAAATGGATGATTAACCCCTTAATAACAAAAACAGAATAATAAATGACAAAAACGTTTTTTAAACACAGTCACAACAACTGCCACAGTCTACTGTGATTGTTACCCTCCTCAAACACGACTTTGAAGCCTTTTGAGCCCTTCAGAGATGTCCTGGATCATGCAGGAAGAAGCTGAATGTCTCTGTCAGTATTTTTATCTACACAGAAAAGCACTAAAATAGGCCCTTCCCACTCATATTGCAACAGTGGAAAGCCTCAGGAACTGTTTCTAGGCAAAAATCAAACCAGCCATGTGGAAAAAAACTAGGCCCCAATAAGTTTTGTCACCAAACATATATAAAAAACGATTAAACATGCCAGCAAATGTTTTATATTACACTTTTATAAGAGTATGTATCTCTATTAATAAGCCTGATACCAGTCGCTATCACTGCATTTAAGGCTTTACTTACATTAATCCGGTATCAGCAGCATTTTCTAGCAAATTCCATCCCTAGAAAAATATTAACTGCACATACCTTATTGCAGGAAAACCTGCACGCCATTCCCTCTCTGAAGTTACCTCACTCCTCAGAATATGTGAGAACAGCAATGGATCTTAGTTACTTCTGCTAAGATCATAGAAATCACAGGCAGATTCTTCTTCTAATGCTGCCTGAGATGAAACAGTACACTCCGGTACCATTTAAAAATAACAAACTTTTGATTGAAGTAAAAAACTAACTATAATACACCACTCTCCTCTTACTACGTCCATCTTTGTTGAGAGTTGCAAGAGAATGACTGGATATGCCAGTGAGGGGAGGAGCTATATAGCAGCTCTGCTGTGGGTGATCCTCTTGCAACTTCCTGTTGGGAAGGAGAATATCCCACAAGTAATGGATGATCCGTGGACTGGATACACTTAACAAGAGAAAAGTCCTTAAGGAAAGTGACGCATCCCTGGCATCAGGTAAGTTGCGGACAGGCTGCCATTCTGCTTGTAACACACACTGATTTATTTCTTGAAACAAAGAAGATTGCGTGATTAAGTGGCAAGCAATGAACAATTAAGTATACTGCAGATAGCAATATAGCAGGGAATATATTACAGATGAGAATCAGTGACATAATATCTTCAAATCAATTGCTCTATCATACAGTGATTACTTTATGTATTTACAGGGTTTAATGTCAGCTTATAGTAGGGCAGAGACACTACCAGGATGGTTTGTCCCCTAGTATCCAGCGTAATACATTTCCCAATAAAAATGTGAGGTATTGTCAAGCTTGCTTTCATATCATTACCCAGAATCCACTGTAAGCAGTTAGTTGAGGTTTTGTGTGGAAACATTTGTTTTTTTGAGGCTCAAGGAGATGTCTTTTATGTGGTAATAAGGTCTAACAAGAGTGAGACATGAATTTTCTTGCTGTACGTTTCCTATATCTACTATGTTTTAATGTTGCACTTGCATGAGGGAGTCCATGTTTAAAACTAGATACAACAAATATTACTTTCATTATCCGTCTGCAAAGCCAATGAATCAATTTCAACTAAGTTTGTCCAACATTTGTTCAATAACTACACAAAATATTGAACAAATATAAAATGTGTTCTTTAGTTCATTTAGTTTTCCATCAAATAAACAGGGGGGACAATAAATATCTAATAAATAAATGTTGTATTTGTTCTTTAGGTTGTCTAGTTAATGATAATTATTTAAAAAAAATGATAAAGTTAGCGATCTTAGTATTATTATGTTATAGAATGCATTGATGTGTTCTAAACGTATTAACTTTACTTTATTTCATTTGTAACTGTAGGTCAGTGCTTCTGTAATCTAGAGCGGTGTCTACTGACATTAAACTAGAAATAAATGAGATATAAGCTATACAACACCACCCCTAGATTTACAATATAACCTCACATTAGTTTCCCACCCAGCTCGTATTTTGACAGTGCGACCGGTATTTTTAAGGTTCAACCCAATATGGATAAATAAAAGAATTAATATATAAATAACAACCTTTTCATACTGGTATTTACTGTATGTGTGTAGGAATCTAATCTGAAATAAATGATCACTCAAATCAGTCCTAACAGCTTTAGTTTCTGAGTTATGTTGTAGAATTATATATGCTAATTTATGCTAATTAAAAGCGCTAGCGTGTTTTGCGCCAAGAAAGTTGGCATCTCTTACCTCTTTTACTTGAGTTCTGTAAGGGACTGTTTCCAAATTATGGTTCTTTAATTAGTCACAGAACCTAAATACTTTTTTAAGTATCCTATTTTTTCAGCATATAAGACTCACCTTTCTTAAAGGGATACTAAACCCGATTTTTTTCTTTCACAATTTGGATAGAGCATGCCATTTTAAGCAACTTTCTAATTTACTCCTATTAATTTGTCTTCATTCTCTTGCTATCTTTATTTTAAAAAAGCAGAAATGTAAAGCTTAGTAGCCTGCGCATTTAAGGTTCAGTACCATGGATAGTGCTTGTTTATTGGTGGCTACATTTAGCTAACCAATAAGCAAGCGTAACCCATGTTCTGAACCAAAAATTAGTCGGCTCCTAAGCTTCACATTCTGGCTTTTTAAATAAAGATAGCAAAAGAACGAAGAAAAATTGATAATGGGAGTAAATTAGAAAGTTGCTTAAAATTGATGCTCTGTCTGAATCACTAAAGAAAAAAAATAGGTTTAGCATCACTTTAATGAAAACAAAACAGGTGTATGAGATAAATACAGATTGTGCTATATTATTTTTTTATGTTTCTACATTTAATTTTTTATTGTGTAGCTGTACAATACATATTAACCCCTTGGTGCAGCACAATGGGTTAAACATTTCTGCAAGAGACCAAATAAAACATATGAATCAGCAGATAACGTATGGCGCACAGCACACATAACACAGACGGCAGATGATAAAATCCTCCATACTATAAACTCTGTGCAGTGAAATGTTTTACAGTATATTTGTGACTTTAAAATAAATAATTATATCGCTGCTTTCATGGAAATATGGTATAAAATGCTCATTAACTCACAATGGGTTTGATAGGGAATATTTATCAGGGAAAAAAAGCAGAGTGCACTATGATTAAAGTGTCTCTTAGAGGTGGGTTGAAGGTTATTTGGCCGGTGTATAGTCATCTTAGAATAGCATGCGCCCTGCGACTAATGTTAGGGAATGAACAATAGAGGTAAGCAATAACACAAAATCAACTAAAGCGTAAATAATGCCAAACAATAATTTTATTAAAAAATAAATAAATTCAAAGGACAACCAAGAATGGTAAACACAATCAAGACTACGCATTTCATGCCTAATGATCAATTCATGTGTAAGGAAACATAATTCTCTCTTATGTCTACCTATTCAGCACACAGAAGAGACCGAGAAATATACAGCTATATGAAAAAAAATGACAAGAATAACAATCTACAATAAAATATACGTGCATTTTTATACTACAATAACACAGAACACTAGTAGATGTCTTGTATTCAATTGTGTAGATTCAATAAAGTTTACTTTAGTTTATCTGAATACCTTTACTGAGAGTGATTAGGAACTGGTATGTTGCAGGGTCAGGGTTGTAAAATTGGCAACATACACAATGAATATATATCACAGAGTTTTTTTACTACACATATTAAACATGTTTTTCATATTTTTATAACTTTTGAATTAGTGTAAACATCTGGCACTTATTTGTGGTTGTAATTTACTAAAAAAAAAAACTTAGAATTTAAAACAAATTGACTGACATTTTACAATTGGGACATATGAGGATTTTTAGACAAAGCTACAGGGAAAACTACCGGTTTTGGAATGAAGACATAGCAGTTGTAATCCTATCTCTGGTGAAAAAAGGAGCCGTAGATATGAATATACAAAGTTTGTGCACATATTGCAGAAAAACAGATGAAATTTAAGTTTCTGTGCATAGGTACTTTTAATACCAAAATAATCTTACTATTAAACTTGTCAATATCAGTCTGATTAAATACTTTTATATCCTATTTACACATTATATCAATCTGAGGTTTATATTGATTTAGACATTTTTGCTGGTGTTTTTCTTGATACATTTTACTATTTTAACATATTGATATTTAAGATATGTGTTAATGAACATCAAAGTTATACAATGTGACAGTGTTTTATAAATAATAATAATAATAAAAATAATAAAAAATACAATGATAATACTAATATCACCAGTGTCTATGAAGGACAAACAGTTTGTTTCTCAGTGTGATGTCATTATAAAAACAAACCCTGCAAAGTAAAATTAATAAAATTATTTAATGACATTTTTTTGCTTGAAAACACATTTAACCTGTGTTTATATTACACTAACAGTCTATTTCTGTATTTGATATTTTTATAAAACGCTTTGAGAAGCCTACAGTGTACCTTTCCAGTTCTGAGAATTAGAAAACTCACAGAGTTCAGAGCTAAATTACATGAAAGTAAACCGCAAAGGTGTTTTACTCTGCATAGGTAAATATTTCATATTAAAATCTCAAAGTGCATACTGTCCCTTTAATTCTGACTTTCACCCATTAAAATGAAGTGTGTGAGGGTGCAGTTATTTCCCATGCAGTAAATTGTTTTCTTTTGTTTAGAGTTTGCTTTGCTTCTAGGAGCAATAACCGTTTTATGCATTTTGTTTTAAAACCTAGATGACATATTTTGCTTTTCAGCTTCTTTAAAGGGATAATAAACCCTATTTTTTTCATTCTTAAAGATTCAGATAGAGGGGTAGATTTATTAAGCAGCGGACGCTGCGTTCTACGCCCATCGTTTCCGCTTTGCCTGAAATGGAAGTTAAGAAGCAGCAGTCTGAAATGTGGTGGACGGAAATCATCCCGATCCGATCTCGATTGGCTGCGAATGTGCAGGGGGCGGCATTGCACAAGCATTTCACAAGAAATGCTTGTGCAATGTTAAATGCAGACAGCAAATCATGTCCGCTCAACCTTTTTTTTATAAATCTATCCCAGAGAATGCAATTATAAGCAACTTTCTTATTTACTCCTTTTATACATTTTTCTTTGTTCTCTTGCTATCTTTATTTAAAAAGCAAGAATGTAAAGCTTAGGAGTCAGACCATTTTAGGTGCAGCACCCTAAATAGAGCTAGCTTATTGGTGGGTACATTTAGCCAAACCAAAAATAGGCTGGCTCCTAAGCTATACGTTCCTGCTTTTCAAATAAAGATAACAAGAGAATTAAGAAAAATTGATAATAGGAATAAATGAGGAAGTTGTTTTAAATTGCCTGATCTATCAAATAAAATATTAGGTTTAGTATCCCTATAAGGAGTGTGGGACAAATTACATTTTTTACACAAACTCAATGGGGGATTCAATGCCCTTTAAGTTTCACATGTGACTGAGATAAAAACATGATTATTTTTGCTTTTACACATATGAGTGAGGACAATGGTAAGTGTGTTTCAGTTAGGTAAAACATATTCACAGAAATAATATCAGCTGTGCTACACATTTATATCTTCCTTGGTATTTATAGCTTTTTCACGAACAAAAGGCGGCATCAGTGAATTTCTAAATAATGTGCTGGTAGTCAAGGGGTTAATAATGGCTTGTGATGCTGTAAATACTTCCCCTGACAGTCTTCATTTTGGCTGCTGCTTGCTAGCCAGACAGATATGTTTTTGTTTTAAAGGGACAAGCGATTTGTATGTTTGGATCAGATAATGTTCACTACACAGCAAAAGGTCTGAATGCACAATCTTATTTTGTAATTTTGTTACAAATAGGATTTGTGTTACATCCTTAAAAATAACCTTAAACGTTATCTTTGCTGTGACCAATTATGCATAAGTATAAACAAGTTCCTGTACATATCAACCAATCAGCCAGGTTCCTGAATTCCATAGACAGCACTCCAGTCTCTCTGGAAACGCTACCACTGAGTTAAATGACAGGAAACGCAAGAGCACCTTGACAAATTGTATAATTATGCATAAGCAAACTATTTGTGAGTAAGGCAATTTTGAGCTTTAATGCCTCTCTTAAAGATCTGCTTAGTTTTGTAAAAATCATGTTTAAAGAAACAGTCTACACCAGAATTTGTATTGTTTAAAAAGATAGATATCCCTTTATTTCCCATTCCCTAGTTTTGCATAACCAACACAGTTATATAAAAACACTTTTTACCTCTGTGATTATCTTGTTTCCAAGCCTCTGCAGACTGCCCCTTTATTTCAGTTCTTTTGACAGACTTTCATTTTAGCATACGTAAGTAACTTCACGGGCCTGAGAACAATGTTATCTATATGGAACACATGAACTAACGTCCTTTAGCTGTGAAAAACTCTTTAACGCATTCAGATAAGAAGTGGCCTTCAAGAGATTAGAAATTAGCATATGAGCCTTCCTAGGTTTAGCTTTCATCAAAAAATACTCAGTGAACAAAGCAAATTTGATGATAAAAGTAAATTGGAAAGTAGTTTAAAATTGCATGCCCTATCTAAATCATTAAAGTTTAATTTTGACTTGACTGTCCCTTTAAATAAATCTCTTTTGTTTATAATTTTTTACTGGGAAAACGTTCCTCCTACGTACAATATTTTGGGACATAGGTACTTTTTTCATTTTCCATCTTTGTTATTTCAGACCTCAGCTTTTAATCTGATTCTTCCTGTGACTGTGGTGCTCTTTTCATTAGCTGCTCGAGGGGTTAAAAGATATGTGTGGAAGTGCAAGTCAGACATTAATAATGACATTATAAACACACTGTAGATTAAAACAAACTTTCCCACAGGATAATCGGAAAAAGCCCTAAAGAAGTCACGGAAAACAGCTTGCTCTGGATCCAACACTGTTTACTGTAGTCGATGTTTGATGAGTGAACCTGGTGTCAGCACATAGGAGGAAAGCACTTACACAAATCAAACACTCGACATATCCCATAACACGCAGGGTGACAAATGATTTACTATATATATATATATTCAGGAGATTTTCTCAAGATAACTTTATGGATGGATTGGTCCAAACTCTCATCAATTAGTTTCTAGAGAAGAGGAGAATTTGAGGAATTTATCCCAAGAGTACTGAAGCAGTAATGGCCAATACGTAATGTACAGAGAATGTGTCACCTTTGCTATACAGGGCAAGTGCTAGTTTCCCAGAGTCCATTGTCAGGCTAGGGATGAGAGAATGTTCCTACAGGGCAAATGTTAAAGGGACCTGAAACCCACATTTTTTCTTTCATGAGTCAAATAGAGAAGGCAATTTGAAACAACTTGCCAATGTACTTCTATTATCACATTTGATTCATTCTCTTAATATCCTTTGCTGAAAAGCTTACCTAAATAGGCTCAGTAGCTGCTGATTGGAGGCTGCACATTGATGCCTCATATGATCGGCTTACCCATGTGCATTGCTATTTCTAAAGAATGAAGCAAATTAGATAATAGAAGTAAGTTGCAATGCTGTCTAAAATTGTATTCTCTGGGGTCTATTTATGAAGCAGCAGATGCTGCCTTAGACCCACTCTGCTTCAGTTCCGGCTAAAGCGGGAATGTTAAGAAGCAGCGCTCCTAAGACCGCTGCTCCTTAACTCGTCCGCCACCTCTGAAGTGGCGGACAGCAATCCACCCAATCGAATACGATCGGGATGATTGACACCCCCTGCTAGTGGCCGATTGGCCGTGAATCTGCAGGGGGTGGTATTGCACCAGCAGTTCACAAGAACTGCTGGTGCAATGATAAATGCCGACAGCGTATCCGTCGGCACATTAATAAATGGACCCCTCTATCTGAACCACGAAAAAAAATTGTTTTTCCTGTCCCTTTAACATTCAAATATTATATTTCAATTTGAATTACCCTAGACTTCTATTGAAGTCTATGAGAATCAACATTAGAATGTTAATATCTGAATATTCTAAATTAATATTCTATATTTACTTGTTATGTTTGATAAAGGAAATGATGTCAAGCCAGACAAGGTTCTGTTTCTTAAAGTTTCAGTGGTTCATTGCTCATCACTAAATTGTATTATAATCAGGTTTATAAGTCAGTTTGGTTTAATACTTTCAAGGGACATTAAACACTCGATAAATGCTAGATAGAATGATGCATTCAAAGAAAATATTAATATCTGATAATAACATGTAGATGTATTTGTTAAAGTTTCATTAGCTGATTAAATATTGACAAAATAATTGTAAAGTTTTAATGTCTATAAAATAATGTGAGCTGCCATGTTGTAACTTAGGTTACCTTCTCTGCTGTGGCCAATTAGGGACAGTTATAAATAGGTCACTAGAGTGTGCAGCCAATGGCTGTGTGGAATATAACAGTGTTCTGCACTTCCATTTCTAACAGGAACTGAAAAGCTCACAATTTTAGAATGGAATTACAGGAAAAGGGGACAAGATAAATAAAGTATATTTTTTACATTTACATTTATATATATATATAAACACTATTTAATTTTATATTACAATCTCAGAGTGTTTAATGTCCCTTTAATTTCAACTTAATATTTCATGTCTGTCACAATGGCACAACCGGTCATGATGCCTTCCCTCTTCTATACTCTCCATATATTTTATTAATTTTATTACAAGTCAATGATCTCCAGATGTCTAGTAGGGCTCCAGGACCCTTCAGCCATTGGTTTCTGGTTGTAAGAAAAATATGAGGCAAATATGTTCATTTTTTGGGAGGAATCAGATTACTCTGTGCCTTTTTCAGCACAAAATACTACGGGGCATATCTATCAAGCTCCGTAACTAAAGAGCGCTGCTCCATAACCTGTCCGCCTGCCCTGAGGAGGCAGACAGACATCAGCGCAATTCAACCCGATCAAATGCAATCGGGTTGATTGACACCCCCCTGCTAGCGGCTGATTGGCCGCAAATCTGCAGGGGGCGGCGTTGCACCAGCAGTTCACAAAAGCTGCTGGTGCAATGTTGAATGCAAGAGCGTATTGCTCTCTGCATTCAGCGAGGTCTGTCGGACCTGATCCGCAATGTCAGATCATGTCCAACAGGCCTTTCATAAATAGGCCCCTACATGTGCCAAAGGGATCAAGGCAGAGGGCAATGGATGAATTATTGCCCCCCCCTCTGCTTTACTAATATTATTAAACTTTGCAGGATTCATGCTTTTACAGGTGAGTTTGTAGAGTTGGAGAGTTCAGTAGCAGCCAACAAAGCTATCACATCACAGGCAGGTTATGTAACTAGTAACATCCTGAGCCACTGGAGGTCTATAACATACTTTACATGTCGCCTCCCTGTTCCAACTATTCTGTCCTAGTAAATGAAATATTTAGTCTTGCTTTCTCTTTCTCTTGTTCTTTTGTTTGTTTTTTCTCTTTCACTCTCTTTCTCTCTTTGGGGGCTAGTTATCAAGCCGTCTACTTTTCTGGCTTCGCCGGCCCAATACGTCCGCCTAAGCTCGCCTACCTTCGCCGCCGTGGACCTGAAAAAATATGCCTAAGTTATCAAATAAAGCTGTCAAAAAGCCGCGGGGCGATGAGCAGCGGACTGTGACAGTTATCACTCATCCGATCTCGCTGCCCTTCGGCTTTTTCCCAGCTTTATTGCTAGCCTGTCACTAAGCACTCACACTAAACTGCACTGTTCTACCCCCTATACCGGCGCCCCCGGAGCCCCCCGCAACTCAATAAAGTTACTAACCCCTAAACCGCCGCTCCTAGACCCTGCCGCAACTCTGATAAATGTATTAACCCCTAAACCGCCGCTCCCGGACACCGCTGCCACCTACATTATACCTAGTAACCCCTATCCTGCCCCCCCTATACCGTCGCCCTCTATTATAAAATTATTAACCCCTATCCTGCTGATCCCGCACCTCTCCGCAACTAAATAAATAGTTTAACCCCTAAACCGCCGCTCCATGAACCCGCCGCAACCTATAATAAATTTATTAACCCCTATCCTGCCCCCCACTACGCCGCCGCCACTGTAATAAAATTATTAACCCCTAAACCTAAGTCTAACCCTAACCATAACGCCCCCCCTAACTTAAATATTAATTAAATAAATCTAAATAAATTAACTCTTATTAACTAAATGAATCCTATTTAAAACTAAATACTTACCTTTAAAATAAACCCTAATATAGCTACAATATAAATAATAATTATATTCTAGCTATCTTAGGATTTATTTTTATTTTACAGGTACCTTTCAATTTATTTTAACCATGTACAATAACTATTAAATAGTTATTAACTATTTAATAGCTTACCTAGCTAAAATAAAGAGAAATGTACCTGTGAAATAAATCCTAACCTAAGTTACAATTACACCTAACACTACACTATACTTTAATAAATTATTCCTATTTAAACTAAATACTTACCTGTAAAATAAACCCTAAGATAGCTACAATATAATTAATAATTATATTCTAGCTATCTTAGGATTTATATTTATTTTACAGGTAACTTTGTATTTATTTTAGCTAGTTAGAATAGTTATTAAATAGTTATTAACTATTTAATAACTACCTAGCTAAAAGAAATATAAAATTACCTGTAAAATAAATCCTAACTTAAGTTACAATTAAACCTAATACTACACTATCATTAAATTAACTAAATAAACTACCTACAAAGAACTACAATGAAATACAATTACATAAACTAACTAAAGTACAAAAAATAAAAAAAGCTAAGTTACAAAAAATAAAAAATTAAGTTACAAACATGTTAAAAATATTACAACAATTTTAAGCTACTTACACCTAATCTAAGCCCCCTAATAAAATAACAAACCCCCCCAAAATAAAAAAAAATCCCTACCCTATTCTAAATTACATAAATTTCAAAGCTCTTTTACCTTACCAGCCCTTAAAAGGGCCATTTGTGGGGGCATGCCCCAAAAAGTTCAGCTCTTTTGCCTGTAAAATAAAAATACAACCCCCCCAACATTAAAACCCACCACCCACATACCCCTAATCTAACCCAAAACCCCCTTACAAAAACCTAACACTAATCCCCTGAAGATCATCCTACCTTGAGTCGTCTTCACTCAGCCGAGCCACCGATGGAACTGAAGAGGACATCCGGAGCGGAAGAAGTTAATCCTCCAAGCGGCGCTGAAGAAATCTTCCATCCGATGAAGTCATCATCCAGGCGGCGCTGAAGAAGTCTTCGATCCGGCCGATGTCATCTTCAAAGAGGCGCTGAAGAGGTCTTCTATCCGGGCGAAGTCATCTTCCAAGCCGGGTCTTGAATCTTCCTTCCGCCGACGCGGAACCACCTTCTTCACCGACGGACTACGACGAATGACGGCTCCTTTAAGGGACGTCATCCAAGATGGCGTCCCCTCAATTCCGATTGGCTGATAGGATTCTATCAGCCAATCGGAATTAAGGTAGGAAAATCTGATTGGCTGATGGAATCAGCCAATCAGATTGAGCTCGCATTCTATTGGCTGTTCCGATCAGCCAATAGAATGCGAGCTCAATCTGATTGGCTGATTGGATCAGCCAATCGGATTGAACTTGAATCTGATTGGCTGATTCCATCAGCCAATCAGATTTTCCTACCTTAATTGTAATTGTATTTCATTGTAGTTATTTGTAGGTAGTTTATTTAGTTAATTTAATGATAGTGTAGTATTAGGTTTAATTGTAACTTAAGTTAGGATTTATTTTACAGGTAATTTTGTATTTCTTTTAGCTAGGTAGTTATTAAATAGTTAATAACTATTTAATAACTATTCTAACTAGCTAAAATAAATACAAAGTTACCTGTAAAATAAATATAAATCCTAAGATAGCTATAATATAATTATTAATTACATTGTAGCTATCTTAGGGTTTATTTTACAGGTAAGTATTTATTTTTAAATAGGAATAATTTATTAAAGTATAGTGTAGTGTTAGGTGTAATTGTAACTTAGGTTAGGATTTATTTCACAGGTACATTTCTCTTTATTTTAGCTAGGTAAGCTATTAAATAGTTAATAACTATTTAATAGCTATTGTACATGGTTAAAATAAATTGAAAGGTACCTGTAAAATAAATATAAATCCTAAGATAGCTAGAATATAATTCTTATTTATATTGTAGCTATATTAGGGTTTATTTTAAAGGTAAGTATTTAGTTTTAAATAGGATTCATTTAGTTAATAAGAGTTAATTTATTTAGATTTATTTAATTAATATTTAAGTTGGGGGGGCGTTAGGGTTAGGGTTAGGTTTAGGGGTTAATAATTTTATTACAGTGGCGGCGGCGTAGTGGGGGGCAGGATAGGGGTTAATAAATTTATTATAGGTTGCGACGGTGTAGGGGGGGCAGATTAGGGGTTAATAAATGTATTATAGGTGGCGACGGTGTAGGGGGGGCAGGATAGGGGTTAATACATTTAATATAGGTTGCGGCGGGTTCAGGGAGCGGCGGTTTAGGGGTTAATACATTTATTATAGTTGCGGTGGGCTCCGGGAGCGGCGGTTTAGGGGTTAATATGTATAGAGTAGCTTGCGGTGGGCTCCGGGAGCGGCGGTTTAGGGGGTAATAACTTTATTTAGTTGCGGCGGTGTAGGGGGGGTCAGATTAGCGGTGTTTAGACTCGGGGTACATGTTAGGGTGTTAGGTGTAGACAGCTCCCATAGAAATCAATGGGATGTCTGTCAGCAGCGAACTTGTACTTTCGCTATGGTCAGACTCCCATTGATTCCTATGGGATCCGCCGCCTCCAGGCTGGCGCTTTGAAAACCAGGTACGCTGGGCCGTAAAAGTGCCGAGCGTACCTGCTAGTTTTTTGATAGCTAGCAAAAGTAGTGAGAATGTGCCGCACTTGTGTGCGGAACATCTGGAGTGACGTAAGAATCGATCTGTGTCGGACTGAGTCCGGCGGATCGAAGCTTACGTCACAAAATTCTACTTTTGCCGGTCTCGAGCCTTTGATAACTAAGGCGTATCAGCCTCGCCACAAATACGCTGCGGAATACGCAGCGTATTTGAGGTTGACGGCTTGATAACTAGGCCCCTTTATCTCTTTAGTTCTTTCTTACTCTCTCTTATTTCTTTCTTTCTATTTATCTATCTATCTATCTTTCTTTCTCTCTCTTATTTCTTTCTTTCTCTCTCTTTCTCCGTTACTTTCCACCTTCACCATGTGTGTTTGGTACTATTGTCCCCTCTGTCTCACTATTGGTGTCTCCCCTATCTGAGTCTAGTGTTCATGTTCTCCCTATCTCTACAAGCCTTTAACCCCCTCCCTCCCTGTGTCCTGTGCGATTCTTCCCTCCTCTTCCCCCTTCGCACAAGCGGTGATTCTAGAACATATAATTTAGGTATTAAAAAACATGACAAATGACACTGGGTGTTTGCATCAGCCAGTGATATATAGAAGCACGAGGAACTAGCGCAATACTGTGAGGTGCGAGTTACGGATGCGACAGGCACTGCTTTGGAAAACAAATAAAGGTTACATTCATCTAAGCCAAGAATGTCAGTATATAAGCTCTGAAAAAAGAATTCATTTGTCACATCTCATGCACTGGTAAGGAATACTAAATAAGTGACAGAGTGACAGATATTCTAGAAGCTTGTCTGAGTCACAGCCCTCTGGGTACCTTGCAAGAACCAAGTTAGCAAGGCATCTGCCAAAGCTGTGCCCCAGGGCACATACCAGGGTAAACACGTGGGGCAATGCCTTCTAGGAAATCATTAAGAATGAAAAAGATGGTGTAATGTTCTGGACTTTTATACTAGAAGCAAATATATTTTGTTGTGAGGGTCCAAACAACATGCACATGTGGAAAACAAAATTATAATTTTCAGATGATCCCTTATTAACCCCTTTTGTCAGGGTGGGGTGCAAAGCATTAAATAGTGAAATGCACACTCTCTGGCAGTCAAACGGTTAAAGAAAATATCTCTGAAACAGAAGAATGAACATTTAATGTTATGTTTTACTCAAAATGACAAATACATTGTGATGTTCATTATTAAAAACACAAAAAAACGAAGATAATGTTGATATTGCAGCATGTTCTGCCACAAAAAAAACAAAAAAAAACTAAACACAAAAATGATTGCAATGAAACAGCTTCTAAACACTTAACTGTAGGCGGAAACATAATTTTAATTGATGATAGTGAAAATAGCAAAATGGCTCCAGGGAAGGATGAATAATAGACACAAACTCGAATATAAAACAGACAAAAGAAATATACAGCGACGGTTTGAGTGCTGAAGTTTATCTAATTGAGGATGTCATAATTCCAAGCAAACAGAAATAATTATAAAGCAGGCGCAACACGATAACTGTATTTCTTGTCAAGACTACATGACCTGACACGAGGGGAAAGAATCCGCTCTTGTGAATAAATGATTAGCGGCGGGAAAATTAGGGACATTTACATGAGGGGGGGGGGGCTGTGTCACCAAAGGGATATACATATATTAGGCACAGTTTACAAATATGATGGAAAAATAAAAGGGACAGTAAAGTGAAGATTAAATATTAATGATTCGGATAAAACAAGAAATTGTGAACAACTTTGTCATTTTGCTTCTGTTATCAAATGTGCTTTGTTCCCTTGGTATCCTTTATTGAAGAGTAAAGCTAGACATGCTGATAGGAACTTAGGAGTGTGCACTTGTTTTTAGCAATCTATGGCACTAGTGATTTTAACTATGTATCATATTGCTATAAACAATGTTGCAAACTGGCTTAAGACGTGCATGCTCCTGAGCTCACCTAGGATTATTCTTTAACAAAGGATACCAAGATAACTAAGCAAAATAATAATATTACAAGTATTTTTTTAATGCCATTGTCTACTCAGTTCAAGTGTATTTTGACTTTCCTGTCCTTTTGAATTATACAACTAAAAGTCAGTATTATGCTGGGGCTGTTTAAAGAAAATAACAATACAATTATATTATTTATTTTTCCTGTAATTTAAATTGTGCATTTTCCCAGTTCTGAGAACTAGAAGTGCACACTTCAGACTTGACAATGCTGTCACATATCTCAGATACCACAAATCAATGTATCTTTTCATGACAATGTGACAAAGCCTTTTCTACTGCAGTAACAGATCCGGATTGCTTCCACCATATAAGGCAGTTGGTAGGAAGAGTCTGTACATTTAAAAATAACTGCAGCAAACATGATGTTAAAGTATTCAGAACATTTTCACACTCTGCTGGTATGTTAATTTATTACAAAACCACAGATAAATCTTATGCCCATTAAATGTTCCTTCAGTGCTAAGGATGTCACATGGTACCCTTCATTGCAGACACCTGCTGTTATATGCAGCTGGTATACTACATAGTAAACAGAAGAGGGCGCTTTAGTGAATCTGCTGCACAGTATACATAAGGGTTGGTGAGGCTGGAGAGACCCCTTAGTGAATTTAGCACACTGTCCTAGGTGATTGTGTAAGACTAGAGCAATCGGCTTTTAAAGTAACATGAAACACTGTGAGATTGCAATATCAAATATTTAATAAGGTCTAGTAAAAATTATGCAACTCAATTTTTTATTTTAGTTTGTCTGTTTTTACTGTAAGTTAACACTGAAAATTGTGCCTTTACCTATTCAGATAATCGGAAGTGCATTTCACAAACCTAACCCGTCTATATATCTGTCACTAACTGGTCTCAGTAGAGGTGATAACGTACTGCGAACCAATGCAAGTCTTGCAAACAAAATTATTTATTTATTTATAAAATGTTTTACCAGGAATAATACATTGAGATGTCTCTCGTTTTAAAGTATGTCCTGGGATATGCCAGCAATACATCACATATTGTACAAATAGTTACATTTTTACATAGCGTGCTTATTACAAGTTGAAAGTAAACCGTTTTCGAACAAGCATTAACCGAATATATGCAGAAAGTTGAAGTTTGATATTGTGACCGTGTTAATGTATTTTCCCATAGACTTTATTTGAGCGCTAATGTGGAGAATAAAACTAACACTCACTTGCAAACCCGATTGAGTTTTCTGAAGAGCGCTAACCGAACATGAAATATTAAAAGGGACACTCAATACAAAATTTTTCTTTCATGATTCAGATAGAGCAGCAATTTTAAGCAATTTTCTAATTTACTCCTATTATCATTTTTTTCATTCTCTTGGTATCTTTATTTAAAAAAGCAGGAATGTAATGTATGTCTTTGGTTCAGCACCGGGGTACAGTTTACTGATTGGTGGCTAAATGTACCCACCAATCAGCAAGCGCTATCGAGGGTGCTGAGCCAAAAATGGACCGACTGTAAGCTTACATTCCTGGTTTTTCAAATAAAGATACAAAGAGAACAAATAAAAATTGATAACAGGAGTAAATTAGAAAATTGCTTAAAATTGCATGTTGTATCTGAATCTCTATTATTCACATAGACAAATGTGTTCTATTTATTCATAAATACATATTTCTATATATATTTATAAATACTTAATATTCCCCTATGTGAAGAATATTGGAATGTGAAAAATTTACAGTACAAACAGTCTTAGGGGCTGAATTATCAAGCTCCGAATGAAGCTTGATGTCCCTTGTTTACGGCGAGCCTTCAGGCTCACTGGAAACAGAAGTTATGAAGTAGCGGTCTAAAGACCGCTACTCCATAACTTGTCCGCCTGCACTGAGGCCGCGGACAGAACTCAACCCGATCAAATACGATAGGGTTGATTGACACCCCCTGCTAGGGGACGATTGGCCGCAAATCTGCAGGGGGCGGCATTGCACAAGCAGTTCTGGTGAACTGTTTGTGCAATGATAAATGCAGACAACGTATGCTGTCGGCATATATCGATGTGCACTGGACATGATACGCTACATCGTATCATGTCTGCTCGCACTTTGATAAATATGCCCCTTAGAAACTTCTTTGAGCCCTTATAACTTTTTATTGCAATATTTTTTTTGTAATAATTTGTATCAGTGTTATTATGAGCGTAGCTGTACTGTTAAATGTATTTTTGATGTTTTTTTTCCACTTTTTAGTCGAGCGTAATAGTTAACTAGAGCTCGGAAGATGTGCTATCCCGACCCGTGTTAAATTCAATTGTGCTCAAATAAATGTGTTAACTTTCACCTCGTAATATGCACGCTACTTCCGATGCGCACAAAGGTTCCCCATTTTTGCTCATGCGCAACAGTTAGTGCGCCACTCGTAATCTAGCCCAAGATGTTTTATTATGTTTAGGAAAAAACAAGTCCATAGAATCATCACCCTGCAACATGCTACATAGTAATTACAACAGGACTTCCATTTAAATGTGTCTCACATGAAGAGGAGATAAGTGTTAACAAAATACTTTTTGAAAACATCTTTCATGTAGTGTTTAATAGCTGATATGTACAATGCCGACATAAATAATTTACGTTAATGTCCATCCTCAACACTTTTATAAACAAAATTATTTTATCTCTTATGGAAACAGGCATTGCAAAGTTGTAGATTATCTCTATCAGGGTTATAATGATTGGGTACATAAAATGTCTGTGCTACTAAATAAAATATGGTAACACTGTTTTTTACAACGCTACATTTTTTTTTACAAATTGTAGTGCTCGGTAGTCTGCAGCATATCAAATAAATTGCTAAATTATTGACTTAGGAAAAAAAATGAAGGTTCTCATTAAACTAATAAGGCTTAAATGAAATTTTGATGCATGTGGCACACGGGCGGAACTGTGCTCCCTAAAGGGACGATGGTAAACAGGTATTAAAAGCCCGTAATTGGCGCTGCTGTTTAAGATACCTGTCTGTCGCCAGAACCTGCTCTGCATCACTCACATTTTGTACGGTACCCACAGGGCTTTCTCTCTTTTTTTTATTTGACATGGGGTTGGTATTTTCCACAAACTGTCGCAGGTACAAATTCAAGAGGATTATTACAACTGTGAATCATATTAAGGGATTATTTGTACAAAAATGCTATTTTAGCTGTGAGGGATCATGTTAAATCCTTATCTGATTGTCTACAGATGTAGACCCATCTCGGCGGTTCTTTCATGTTGAGTAATGGGTGTCTCAGTAGGATCAGGTGAACATACTCGCTGCCCTCCTGCAGGGGGGAATTTATGAGGAGTGGGCGGTAGTCTAAGAACATTTATGATCCAGTTAAAAAGAAATTGTGAACATTTTTTCCGCTGTTCACTATAAAAAACGGTATTTTGAAATGTATTACATTTTTATATGAAAAACATTTGTTCCTGCGGTAAAAATATATCTATTTTATTTTTCTTGTCACTCTTTGCCTCCACACCTTTCCTTCAGCTCAGCCAATGAGCTTATATCCCTGGGTATGCAACTTGCATTCTCTATATTTTGCAAATTTCTTTTACTTAAAGGACCACTACATACAGCAGAACTGAATACTTGACAAATACACAATGCAATAGCACTTGCTCTGAATTTGAAATGAGCAATATTTTCTGTCAAATTTTAAAGTTAATCCAATGTTCCCTCCTGTATCATGTGACAGCCATCAGCCAAACACAGAATGCATACATGTATATCCTGTGCACTTCTGCTCATGCTCAGTAGTATCTTGTACAGAAAGTGTGCATATAAAATGAATGGAAGTATATTGTATATTTTGTAAAAATGTTCACTTTAGTTATTTATTGCACTTATATATATATGTCTATGTATACGTATGTTTTTATTTGTATATATGTCCGTAAATATATTTATACACATATAAATACATAATTACATATGTGCACACATATAAATACATAATTACATATGTGCACACATATAAATACATAATTACATATGTGCACACATATAAATACATAATTACATATGTGCACACATATAAATACATATGTGCACACATATCAATACATAATTACATATGTGCACACATATAAATACATAATTACATATGTGCACACATATAAATACATATGTGCACACATAGCAATACATAATTACATATGTGCACACATATAAATACATAATTACATATGTGCACACATATAAATACATAATTACATATGTGCACACATATAAATACATAATTACATATGTGCACACATATAAATACATAATTACATATGTGCACACATATAAATACATAATTACATATGTGCACACATATAAATACATAATTACATATATAAACATATAAAACATGTATACACATATAAATACATAATTACATATGTGCACACATATAAATACATATGTGCACACATATCAATACATAATTACATATGTGCACACATATAAATACATAATAATTACATATGTGCACACATATAAATACATAATTACATATGTGCACACATATAAATACATAATTACATATATAAACATATAAAACATGTATACACATATAAATACATAATTACATATGTGCACACATATAAATACATAATTACATATATAAACATATAAAACATGTATACACATATAAATACATAATTACATATGTGCACACATATAAACACAAATACATATGTATACATATACAGAAATATATATATATATAAAGGTAGAGACAGGTGCACTCTCACAAACTTGTTTCCTTGGCCAGGGTACTGAGGGAAATTTCAAATATAAACAGAAGAAACCAGCACTCACTGTGCTTGACAGCAAAATCCTTTATTCAAGTGACGTTTCAAGGCATACACCCCTTTATCAGACCAGGGTCACTTGAATAAAGGACATGTTTTGCTGTCAAGTCCAGTGAGTGCTGTTTTCGTCTGTTTATATATATATTGTATTTACTTTCAACTTGTAATACGAGCATTATTTAACTTGCACGCAAAAGAAAATCCAATATTGCTCTTGCGCAAAAACAATAGCGCTCTGGCCCATAATCAGATAAGACCTTATTGCCAGGGCCACAACTCAGGAAAGAAAAGATTCCCAGTAAAATTTTACCTTATGAGAACTCTGTGAAAGTCCCAGGGAAATTGGGACAGCTGGAAAGTAGCTAGTTTTATACACCGTACAAGATAGAATGTATTGTGGTTAGGTTGGAAAGGCAGCTGATAGATATATTGCCACCGGATGCAATTACAGATGAGAACCCTCCTGTATAATCCAAATGAATATAGATCTGAACCTAAGTATTGCGATATCATATGAAACACTGACTTATATCTAGCGAGGTCCCAGCCTGATGTTTTTACTATAATTAGAAAATTTACTTGGAGAACTTATTTCCAAATCTCCATAATGTGATGCAGTTTTAAAGGACACTGACAGCGTCGCTGCATCGGCAGAAGGTTCATAAGAGCACTTCAGTAATTATAACTCAAATTCTATTGTTTCCTCATATGCAATTCTAATGGATCAATTTTAGAGACCAGAAGTACAGAATATTCCATTTTAATAAACCATTTGTACAACACTCTCAGCTAATTCATAACCAGCATTGTCTGCTATCGGACATGAGGAGAGTTCTGTGGGTTTCGTTTTGGATAAAATATAGGTGGCAGAAACAGGAAAAGGTAACTAGCGGTAACTAGTAGTAACTAGCGGCAACTAGCAGTAACTAGTGGTAACTAGCAGCAACTAGTGGTAAGTAGTGGTAACTAGCGGCAACTAGTGGTAAGTAGTGGCGACTAGCGGTAACTAGTGGTAACTAGCAGTAACTAGTGGTAACTAGCAGCAACTAGTGGTAAGTAGTGGTAACTAGCGGCAACTAGTGGTAAGTAGTGGTAACTAGCGGCAACTAGCGGTAACTAGTGGTAACTAGCAGTAACTAGTGGTGTGCCTCGGTATCAGTGTTAGGGCCCGTTTCATTTTTATCCATTCTTCTCTTTTCAGCAAGAGATTAAAGGGAAGGTGTCTTTGTTGATGACAAGTAAATCTATGGGCAGGATTTACAGCATTCAAATGTAGTGAACCTGTCCTCATCTTATCGCAAACTGTAGGGTGAATGTGTTTCCCATATTTATCATTGCATGGGGGAACACTCATGTAATACCGCCCCCCACCCTCACGCAACCAATTGCATGAGAGTAGGAGTTGTCAATCACCCTAGTCAAATGACCCCGGGGAGATTGTCATCTGTCAACTGCAGTTTGGCGGAGAGGGTTTATTAATCAGTGGTTTAAACTGCTACTTCATAAATATCAGTTGCAGGCTCAAGTGAGCGAGTCTGCAATTGTTCGGGGCATTCACCTCTTAATAAGTTTTGCCCGAGATTTGGCATTCCTGGAGTTGTACATCAGATGTGCAATGACAATAGAAAACAAAGGAATAAACACAGTAAAATGTAAATGAATGCATTTTTAGGGCAAAAATGTCAATGAAAAAAACATAGATTTAATAGCATTTTACTAGTAGGAGATGGTCCCAGGATTTATTATTTCACATGCAATAAACATATGGAAGTAATTCAGAAGAAACAGTCAGCAGGGTGCTTGGTTACATAGGGAAAGGAATTAGGTGCCACTAATCCGACCTCACCTACATTACAGAACTTAATTCCTCTTCCCTCTTTAAATTATAAAATAAAAAATATATAAATTTAGCAAAACAAAACTTGCAAACAAATATTTCACAATTTTAATGTATAGCTGCTAAGAGAACCGGCGGATGGAAACATTTAAATTTATAAAAACTTTTTTATCTTATCATCATCTCCTACAACCCCCCCTTCTCTTGCCTAAACACCTTAACTGTCTTCATACTAAGCCACACACTAAATTCAAAATGTAACTTGCCCCATCAACATGTTTAATTGCAATATACAAGTATATCTATACGTGTTTACATTGTGCCCCTTTGTTTTATCATTTATCTTTAATTAACAATTATGGTTTTCCAATGCCTACACTATAAGAATATCGTGGGAGTGTTAATTACAAGTGTTTCGCTAATGTTAACACTCACACTATAAGAATATCGCAGGAGTGTTAATTACAAGTGTTTCGCTAATGTTAACACGCACACTATAAGAATATCGCAGGAGTGTTAATTACAAGTGTTTCGCTAATGTTAACACGCGCACTATAAGAATATCGCAGGAGTGTTAATTACAAGTTGACAGTAAATTTGTTGCACAATATATATTTTACATGAACACTATCAAATATATATATATATATATATATATATATATCTCAAAATAACAAGAGTATTGCATTGAGCAATGATACTTTTTTTATTGGACTAACTATACATTTATAAGACGACAAGCTTTCGGAAGAATGTCTTCCTTTTTCAAGTCTAAAGCCGCGTTATTGATATATTAAATATAAAATATTAAAAATTAATAATAATTTGGTTTTTGGAGATTTTAATATTGATTGGCTGAATCCAAAAAATAACAGTTGTCGCACGCTATTTAAATCTTTGCAGCTAACGCAATTAATCTCCTCCCCAACTCGCATAAACATCAAAAGTCATAATCACACCCTGCTCAACTGGATTCTCTCCACTTCTCCCGACCGAATCTAGGAGGCAGGTGTTCTACCTAACAATTTCAGTGACCACTGCATAGTGTACTGCGTGCGCAAAATAAAGGCAACTAAATCCCCTCCCAAGGTTAAAATCACCAGGTCTTTCAAAAAATGTAATATTCAATCATTTCTAAATGACATCAAGAACCTCCCCTTGCACAGATTAAACCTAATCCCAGATCTAGACTCTGCAGTTGAATTCTTTCAGTCTGAACTCCTACAAGTTTGGAATTTACATGCCCTGCTGCGTAAGGTGAGAGTAAAAGGAGCACACTTAAATTGGATCACAGCTGACCTCATTCAAATGTACCAGTTTCGGGATTCATTGTGGTCAAAGTTCAAGCATACTGGCTCTATGAACGATCACTGTGTATATAGACAATGGCGAAATATATGCACTAAACAAACAAAATTGGCCAAGGCCCAATATTTCTGTGAAAATCTGAACAATAACATATCCAACCCTAGAAAGTTTTAGAAACTCATAAATAACTAACAAACCCTGCAACTCCCCTTAGAAGTAGCAAATGCCTTTAACAATTATTTTGTTGGATGCTCCACCACCCTGATTGACAAACTAATTAATGGCACGCATCTTGAAACTAGAAATGTGGATCAGGCCCCACTAAAACAGCAAAGACCCAATATAGAGAAGTTCAATTTTAGACCTGTACCCATCAATGTCGTTAAGAAACACCTCAATAATCTAAAAATGAAAAACCAGTCTGGACCTGATCAAATCCCAGCAATGCTGTTGAAGCTCAGTGCGCCAGCAATTGCTAAGCCTGTCACAACCCTAATTAATGAATCCTTGATGTCTGGATACATACCCAAACTCTGGAAAACTGCAAGAGTAGTGCCTATTTATAAAAGTGGGGAGTTAACCTTGGTATCTAACTATCGCCCTATATCATTGCTCCCAGTATTGTCAAAAATTTTAGAAAAATGCGTCCATACGCAATTATTTTGCGAGTATTACAAACTTTCTAACTATCTGACCCCTGATCAATCAGGTTTTCGTCTGAATCACTACACTACAACTGCCCTCCTAAAAGTTTGCAACCACATCCAAACTGGCATGGAACAAGGAGACCTAACTGGAGCTATTTTCCTTGATTTTGCAAAGGCCTTTGACACAGTAGACCATGACATACTACTGCTCAAACTAAAAAAACTCTGTTATTGCTGATCATCCGTTAACCTGGTTTAGATCATATGTATCGGATCGATCACAATATGTCTCCATTTCTGACAGCGACTCCCTCCCTCTCTCAGTAACGTGTGGTGTTCCCCAAGATTCCATTCTTGGCACCCTACTATTCACATTACACTGTGTGCAGAATTATTAGGCAAATGAGTATTTTGACCACATCATCCTCTTTATGCATGTTGTCTTACTCCAAGCTGTATAGTCTCGAAAGCCTACTACCAATTAAGCATATTAGGTGATGTGCATCTCTGTAATGAGAAGGGGTGTGGTCTAATGACATCAACACCCTATATCAGGTGTGCATAATTATTAGGCAACTTCCTTTCCTTTGGCAAAATGGGTCAAAAGAAGGACTTGACAGGCTCAGAAAAGTAAAAAATAGTGAGATATCTTGCAGAGGGATGCAGCACTCTTAAAATTGCAAAGCTTCTGAAGCGTGATCATCGAACAATCAAGCATTTCATTCAAAATAGTCAACAGTGTCGCAAGAAGCGTGTGGAAAAACCAAGGCGCAAAATAACTGCCCATGAACTGAGAAAAGTCAAGCGTGCAGCTGCCAAGATGCCACTTGCCACCAGTTTGGCCATATTTCAGAGCTGCAACATCACTGGAGTGCCCAAAAGCACAAGGTGTGCAATACTCAGAGACATGGCCAAGGTAAGAAAGGCTGAAAGACGACCACCACTGAACAAGACACACAAGCTGAAACGTCAAGACTGGGCCAAGAAATATCTCAAGACTGATTTTTCTAAGGTTTTATGGACTGATGAAATGAGAGTGAGTCTTTATGGGCCAGATGGATGGGCCCGTGGCTGGATTGGTAAAGGGCAGAGAGCTCCAGTCCAACTCAGATGCCAGCAAGGTGGAGGTGGAGTACTGGTTTGGGCTGGTATAATCAAAGATAAGCTTGTGGGGCTTTTTCGGGTTGAGGATGGAGTCAAGCTCAACTCCCAGTCCTACTGCCAGTTTCTGGAAGACACCTTCTTCAAGCAGTGGTACAGGAAGAAGTCTGCATCCTTCAAGAAAAAAATGATTTTCATGCAGGACAATGCTTCATCACACACGTCCAAGTACTCCACAGCGTGGCTGGCAAGAAAGGGTATAAAAGAAGAAAATCTAATGACATGGCCTCCTTGTTCACCTGATCTGAACCCCATTGAGAACCTGTGGTCCATCATCAAATGTGAGATTTACAAGGAGGGAAAACAGTACACCTCTCTGAACAGTATCTAGGAGGCTGTGGTTGCTGCTGCACGCAATGTTGATGGTGAACAGATCAGAACACTGACAGATTCCATGGATGGCAGGCTTTTGAGTGTCCTTGCAAAGAAAGGTGGCTATATTGGTCACTGATTTGTTTTTGTTTTGTTTTTGAATGTCAGAAATGTATATTTGTGAATGTTGAGATGTTATATTGGTTTCACTGGTAAAAATAAATAATTGAAATGGGTATATATTTGTTTTTTGTTAAGTTGCCTAATAATTATGCACAGTAATAGTCACCTGCACACACAGATATCCCCCTAAAATAGCTATAACTAAAAACAAACTAAGAACTATTTCCAAAACTATTCAGCTTTGATATTAATGAGTTTTTTGGGTTCATTGAGAACATGGTTGTTGTTCAATAATAAAATTAATCCTCACAAATACAACTTGCCTAATAATTCTGCACTCCCTGTATTTATAAATGATCTGCCTAATGTCTGCAAATCCTCAACTGTACACATGTACGCAGACACGGTAATCTATGCAAACAAATCTGATCTGCTGCAGCTTGAATCAGTGCTCCAGGACCAGTTCACAGAGGTAGAAAAGTGGATCTCAAAAAACAAACTCTTCCTAAACACTGACAAAACTGTCACAATGATCTTTGGAACGAGACCTAAATTACACAAATTACAAAATTCCCATCTATGCATCAAAACAAAATCCAATTGCACGCTGACCGCAGTCCACTCTTTCAAATACTTGAGTATGTTGTTAGACCCTATTCTATCTTTTGGCCTCCACTTAGAAAAACTTGAATCTAAACTTTATCCAAAACTAGGTGCCCTGTACAGAAACAAATCTTGCCTCAGCCCTACAGTAAAGGAAAAGATTGTACAGCAAATGCTGATGCCTATCATGGATTACGGTGACGTAGTTTATGCACCTGCACCGCAAACTCATCTTAATAAACTTAATACGTTATATAACTCGCTCTGCCGCTTTGTGCTACAATGTAACTACAGGACCCACCATTGTGACATGCTAAAAGAACTAAACTGGCTGTCGCTGGAATCCAGACGCACCCTCCATCTTTCCTGCCTTTCTGGGAAGCTCCCACCCTACCTGAGCAGAATGCTCTCCCCTGCTATTCCCACCTCCTATAACCTCCGATCCAGTACCAGCACATTATTTAGCTTGCCTCAATACAAAAAGAAAGCAGCTCGATCCTCCTTTTCCTACAGAGCACCACAATTATGGAATGACCTCCCGCACACTTTCAAACCTTCCCCAAGCCTAATATACTTTAAGAGATCCCTCTCTTCATATCTCAAAACAGAATGCTCCTGTCATGGTTAATTATATATTTCCTACCAGTTCTATGTTACATTTTTGCATATATTGTGTATTATTATTGTTTTTGTATTTTATTGTCCCCTATTGTATCAATGCAATGTTTTGTGATCCCAGGACATACTTGAAAACGAGAGAAATCTCAATGTATCCTTCCTGGTAAAATATTTTATAAATAAATAAATAATTAAAAATTCTAAAAAAAAAACAAAAAAAAAAAAAACATAGAATGAATATATATATAACACATGGGACCCAAAGAATAATATTTATACCAACTAGTAAAATTATCTCAAATACATATTTTAACTTAAACAGATGATAGGGTCCTTTGCAAAGCACAGAAAGATACTAAAATTAAAATGTTAGAAGTAAAATGGTCTTTTTTGCACAAAAAAACAACAACCAAGATACCTTGTAATAAACAAAAAACACAATCATTTATTTACCCTGCCTTCTGCTCAAGGTTTGCAACCATCTGATGTCTATCATGTCAGGTTTAGCAATGTTTTTAATAAGCAATGACACACACAGCTAGTTGTCTCCTGACCTTATGCCACATATATCAGACAGAAAGTCTAATAAATATTCTGATATACTCAGTATGTTGTTATTTATGATGTGCTTCAAAATAATTAAATCCCTTTAAAAACAACAGTAATTGAATCTATCTATCTATCTATCTGTCTATCTACCTTAGTATGCCTGTCTATCTGCCTGTCTCTTTCTGTCTGTCTCTCTGTCTATCTACTTGTCTGTCTATTTTAAGACAATGGCCCCTATTTATGAAAGTCTGGCGGACCTGATCCAAAAGTGCGGATCAGGTCCGCCAGACCTCGCTGAATACGGAGAGCAATACACTCGCATAATTCAGCATTGGTGCAACGCCGCCCCCTGCAGACTCGCGGCCAATGGGCCGCCAGCAGGGGGTGTCAATCAACCCGATCGTACTCGATCGGGTTGATTTCCAGCGATGTCTGTCCGCCTGCTCAGAGCAGACGGACAGGTTATGGAGCAGCGGCTGTTTCTGGCGAGTCTGCAGGCTCACCAGAAACACGGGGTATCAAGCTCCAATCGGAGCTTGATACATATGCCCCAATGTAGTAAGTCTGCTATCTTGAGCAGTAGAGCAACGTGTTGCACTCACATCTCTCAGTCAGAAGAAATAAGTAACCTTGTTTCTGAGAAATGCATAGACCATAGAGCTGGAGACAACTGTAACATGAAATATCCAGGGAATGCCTGCGTATTACACGGCTGTTTCATTTAGTGTTTCACTCGAGTTGCCGGCTGCTGCACACATGGAAGCTGGAGACTATAAATTCTTTCACAGAGAATTAATCTCAGGTAATTAGCCCGAGAGCTTCAGTCAAATCATAAGGAAGCTGAATTCCTTTTATGCTTTTTACAGTAGATGTAACAAAAGCAGATAGCTAATCTGCAAAAATGGTCAAAACCTTCATTCAGTTGGATTTAACCCATTGGACACAGTGCTTTGCTGCCTTCCTTAGCACTTAAGGGGTTAAATGACCAATCAACAAATGCACAATGCAAAGACCAGGCAATAGCACTTAATCTGAACCTCAAATGAGTAGCAGATTTTTTATTTTAACTCCTTCTGTACCATGTGACAGTCAACAGCCAATCACAAATGCATATATGTATATTCTGTGAATGCTTGCACATGCTCAGTAGGAGCTGGTGACACAAAAAGTATAAATATAAAAAGACTTTGCACATTTTGTTAATGAAATTAAAACGGAAAGTTGTTTAAAATTGCTGCTCTATCTGAATCATAAAAGATTAATTTGACTTGAGTGTCCCTTTAATTAATAAGACTAGCGAGTATATATAAAACGTTTTACAGAATATTTCTTCTCGTAATGAGTTACACTTCTGAGGTTTTTTTGGTAAATGAATGAAAAATAAACTGTTAGTAATATAGGAATGTTTTGGCATATTTGTACAGACAAGTGAATGTTGGCTGCATTCATTTGTTCTAAACCAATGTTAAATTCATTCATTTTTTTTTGTTTTGCCAAAAATGTTAATTTTGCCTATATGAAAGTTAGCATTTAAATATTGAAACATTAACATCTGATTTTTTGATTGGTGTAAAGGCCAATATGAGTCAACTGGAATGAATATTCAAATTTCAACATTCATTCTGTAGAACAAACGGCAGAACAGATGTCAAGGAAAACATTTAAATGTCCAAATTCCAATGTTTGATCATCCTTATGAAATTTCTTTTTCACTTTATACTCAGAATAACTATAAAGCAGAGATGTTAAAATTGCACAATCAACAACTCACCAGAGCAGGATATTACATTTTATAGCAAACTTATTGTGACTTTGAGAATGTAATTTTATAAAATATAAATTATTTTACAATACACAGCCACACCTTTGCCATCAGGCTTAATCTGTGTAAAAAATAAATATAGGTGTCCGACTTAGGGCTAGAACACAAGTGGGCCTCCATTACATATGCAGCGTCGCCTGCAAAATCCTCCGCCGCCAGATTTTACGAGATTTTGGTATTACATATACGCCGTAACATACAAGTTACACGCGTATATTTCACCAGTCGCCCGCAATTATTACTCCCATAAGCTAACATAGAACCGCGTCGCAAATCGGTATCCAATATCCAGCGCAGGGACTTACGTGGCGAAAATGGAGAAATCTTACTCCATTTTTACCTCGCCATAAAAGGCAGCTGCAGCAAGCCTTGCGCTGAGTATGGGAGCACCGTAACTCCCTAAAATGCCTGCAAAAATCAACTAACACCTAACGCATGCGCAATGTCTATCTACCTGTCAACCGCAATACCCCACCACAATAACTAATAAAGTCTATTAACCCCTATATCCGCTATCAAACCAACACCGCAAGTAATAACTAAATTATTAACCCCTAAATCCGCCAACCACAACATCGCAAACTACCTCTTAAAACTATTAACCCTTAATCTGCCATTAACCCACAACGCAATAAACCTATTCAAGTATTAACCCCTAAACCGCCATAGCCCACATAGCCTATTAAATGTATTAACCCCGCCAACGTTGCTGTATAAAGTTGCTATAATAAAGTTATTAACCCCTAAACCTAAGCCTAAACCTAACCCAAACACCTCCCTAACTTAAATATTATTTAAATAAATCTAAATAAATTTACTATTATTAACTAAATTATTCCTATTTAAAACTAAATACCTATAAAATAAACCCTAAGATAGCTACAATATAATTAATAATTACATTGTAGCTATTTTAGGATTTATTTTTATTTTACAGGCAACTTTGTATTTATTTTAACTAGGTACAATAGTTATTAAATAGTTATTAACTATTTAATAGCTACCTAGTTAAAATAAATACAAATTTACCTGTAAAATAAATCCTAACCTAAGTTACAATTACACCTAACACTACACTATCATTAAATAAATTAAATTAACTACAATTACCTAAAATTAATTACAATTAAATAAAATAAACTAAAGTACAACCCCCCCACTAAATTACAGAAAATAAAAAAAAAATATTACAAGAAGTTTAAACTAATTACACCTAATCTAAGCCCCCTAATAAAATAAAAAAGCCCCCAAAATAATAAAATTCCCTACCCTATACTAAATTACAAATAGCCCTTAAAAGGGCTTTTTGCGGGGCATTGCCCCAAAGTAATCAGCTCTTTTACTTGTAAAAAAAGAAATACAACCCCCCAACATTAAAACCCACCACCCACACACCCAACCTTACTCTGAAAGCCACCCAATCCCCCTTAAAAAAAACTAACACTAACCCCTTGAAGATCACCCTACCTTGAGCCGTCTTCACCCAGCTGGGCAGAAGCCTTCATCCGATCTGGGCAGAAGTCTTCATCGAATCCGGGCAGAAGAGGTCCTCCAGATGGGAAGAAGTCTTCATCCAAGCGGCATCTTCTATCTTCTTCCATCCGACGAGGAGCGGCTCCATCTTGAAGACATTCGACGTGGAGCATCCTCTTTGTTCGACGTCCAACTGAAGAATGAAGGTTCCTTTAAATGACGTCATCCAAGATGGCGTCCCTTCAATTCCGGCTGATAGAATTCTATCAGCCAATTGGAATTAAGGTAGGAAAAATGCTATTGGCTGATGCAATCAGCCAATAGGATTGAGCTTGCATTCTATTGGCTGATCCAATCAGCCAATAGAATGCGAGGTCAATCCTATTGGCTGATTGCATCAGCCAATCGGATTCAACTTCAATCCGATTGGCTGATTACATAAGCCAATAGCATTTTTCCTACCTTAATTCCGATTGGCTGATAGTATTCTATCAGCCAATCGGAATTGAAGGGACGCCATCTTGGATGACGTCATTTAAAGGAACCTTGATTCTACAGTCGCCGTCGATGGAAGAGGATGCTCTGCGTCGGATGTCTTCAAGATGGAGCCGCTCCTCGTTGGATGGAAGAAGATAGAGATGACGCTTGGATGAAGACTTCTGCCCGTCTGGAGGACCTCTTCTGCCCGGATTCGATGAAGAGTTCTGCCCAGATCGGATGAAGACTTCTGCCCAGCTGGGTGAAGACGGCTCAAGGTAGGGTGATCTTCAAGGGGTTAGTGTTAGGTTTTTTTAAGGGGGGATTGGGTGGGTTTTAGAGTAAGGTTGGGTGTGTGGGTAGTGGGTTTTAATGTTGGGGGGGTTGTATTTCTTTTTTTACAGGTAAAAGAGCTGATTACTTTGGGGCAATGCCCAGCAAAAAGCCCTTTAAGGGCTATTTGTAATTTAGTATAGGGTAGGGAATTTTATTATTTTGGGGGGCTTTTTTATTTTATTAGGGGGATTAGATTAGGTGTAATTAGTTTAAAATTTTGTAATTTTCTTTATTATTTTCTATAATCTTAGTTTTTTTATTTTCTGTAATTCTAGCTTAAAGGGACAGTCTACTGCAGAATTTTGATTAGACTGCCCCTTTAATTTATAGTTAGTTTATTTGTATTTTTAAAGTAGTGTTATTTTTTTTAATTTAATAGTAACTTTATTATTTTGTAAATTAGGTAATTTTAGTTCATTTAGGGGGTGTTAGGTGGGTTAGGTTAGGTTTATTGCGTTGTGGGCTATGGCGGTTTAGGGGTTAATACTTGAATAGGTTAATTGTGTTGTGAGCTATGGTGGTTTAGGGGTTAATAATTTAGTTATTACTTGCGGTGTGGGTTTGATGGCAGATATAGGGGTTAATAGTTTAAATAGGCATATTGCATTGTGGGGGGTTGTTGGTCTAGGGGTTAATACATTTAATATTAGTAATGATAGGGGGGATTGCGGATATAGGGGTTTTACATGTCGGGCTTATTTTTGGGAGGCATGTTAGACTTTTACGGGAAATTTGTTATTTTCTTTACTTTTCTTAGGCGCCGGCAGTTTCTAAAGTGCCGTAAGTCACTGGCGACTCCAGAAATTTGTATTTACGCTCATTTCTGGACATCGCTAGTTTATCCGACTTACAGCACTTTATGAACTGCCGGCGGGGTTTATGTAATACCCCGATGTGCGAGGTGAAATTACGGGTGGCGCAGGTTCCCACACTTGCGCCGAAACCTGTGCCGTATATTTGATCGCGCCCATGGAGTGCAAAATATTTGAGCTCCACTCATTAATACAGGCGCACGCAAATGTGCACTGGTATTAAAAGTTGGGCGCAATGCGAATGCGACCTTGAATTTACATTGCCTGGAAGCTTTGTGCTTCCATAGGCTCCAATTGGATCCTTGTTCTGATGCCTTCAGAAACGGCAAAGAACCTAGCGCAGCGCAGTGGGAAAATCATGCAGTGTTGGGCAGCAAATTTAGAATATATATGTATATGAAAATATACATATATATTTATGTATTTATATGTGTATATACACATATTAACACATAAATATGTATATAAGCAAATAAATACATATTAACAGTATAAAACACTGTCCCCATAGACCGCAATGTAAAGGCACTTTTCAGTGACATTTTTTTTCTAACACCCACTTTAGCCCCTTATAACTGCTTTGTGCAATTATGTTAAATTAAAAAAAAAAATATGCTCTTAATTTTTTTTTTAAATTCATTTAAACTGTCCTCTTTATTTTGGGGGAAATTAGGGCACCTTTTTTTTCCAATAACCAGAGATCTGATCTCTGTTTAATGAATTCTAGTGCAAAGTGCTACCGCGAACTTGTGGTAGCATTAACCAGCCACTTGTAATGGCTGGTTATTTATTGCGTGCCCGTAAACAGGCAAATTTGTCCCTTTACAGGCACACGTAAAATTAGCGCTCCACTTGTAATCTAGTCCTTCATATGAAAAATTCAGTCCACCCATTTTAAATCTCTGAGCTATTAGTAAACATTGGTTCCTTTAATGGAAAATTTAAATCAATGCTGTTTGTCGTTTCAAGGGAGGAACTGAGCAAGGAACAGTTTATCTACAATAAAAAGCTGATTTCTCCTGATGAGGAAGTTGCTTAGAGAACCATTGATTTTATGTCACACATACAATGTATCCATGTAATGTGTCATATGAGTGGAGGGGACATTCAATTCTGTCAAAAGGCAAATCTAGTGAGAATAGTGTGTGTGCAGGTTACTTGCTAGATTTGGGAAAAAAATAGATACAAATTTGGGTGGGTGAATATTTAGACTTTTTGCTAGAATATAACACAACATTGTCTGGATTTGATCACTCAAAACAAATCCTGAAAGTTTGCAAAAGTGACAGATTTGGTAAAATAATAATTTTATCCATTTATTGAATGTATCAATTACTGATAGAACCCCCCCCCCCCCCCCCCCAGAGAATGTCAAGTAAAATTCAGATACTGACATGTTTTAGACTGCAAATGTGTTCTATAGAAATATTTAAATGTCTGAAAAAGTATCAAGGGAAATATTTGTTTGTCAAAATTACAATTACAACATTTGCCGATTTGGAATAAAAATTCACAATAAAAACAAACAAAAAATGAATTACATTAAAAAGGACACAACTCTCAATACAGCCATCTACCAAACTCCTTTTGCTACACAATAAATCTGTAACAACCCTAACTCACACAAATATACAATGCAGCAAAGCAAGTAAGCCTCCCCCACTCTCCCAAGAGTTGTGGCTTTTATTCTCACTCCCATACAGGTGCTGCAAGATTGTGTACTATGTACTCTCTCCCAAGTACTGCAAGACTGTGTACTATGTACTCTCTCCCAAGTACGGCAAGATTGTGTACTATGTACTCTCTCCCAAGTACTGCAAGACTGTACTATGTACTCTCTCCCAAGTACTGCAAGATTGTGTACAATGTACTCTCTCCCAAGTACTGCAAGATTGTGTACAATGTACTCTCTCCAATGAACTGCAAGACTGTGTACTATGCACTCTCTCCTAAGTACTGCAAGATTGTGTACTATGCACTCTCTCACAAGTACTGCAAGATTGTGTACAATGTACTCTCTCCCAAGTACTGAAACATTGTGTACTATGTACTCTCTCCCAAGTACTGAAACATTGTGTACTATGTACTCTCTCCCTAGTACTGCAAGATTGTGTACTATGTACTCTCTCTATAGTACTGCAAGACTGTGTACTATGTACTCTCTCCCAAGTACTGCAAGATTGTGTACTATATACTCTCTCCCAAGTACTGCAAGACTGTGTACTATGTACTCTCTCCCAAGTACTGCAAGATTGTGTACTATGTACTCTCTCCCAAGTACTGCAAAATTGTGTACTATGTACTCTCTCCCAAGTACTGCAAGATTGTGTACTATGTACTCTCTCCAATGTACTGCAAGATTGTATACTATGTACTCTCTCCCAAGTACTGCAAGACTGTGTACTATGTACTCTCTCCCAAGTATGGTAAGACTGTGTACTATGAACTCTCTCCCTAGTACTGCAAGATTGTGTACTATGCACTCTCTGCCTAGTACTGCAAGACTGTGTACTATGCACTCTCTCTCTCAAGTACTGCAAGATCGTGTACTATGTACTCTCTCCCAAGTACAGCAAGATTGTTTACTATGTACTCTTTCCTAAGTACTGCAATACTGTGTACTCTCTCCCAAGTACTGAAAATTGTGTACTATGTACTCTCTCCCAAGCACTGCAATACTGTGTACAATGTATTCTCTCCCAAGTACTGCAAGACTATATACTATACACTCTCTCCCAAGTACTGCAAGATTGTATACTATGTACTCTCTCCCAAGTACTGCAAGATTGTATACTATGCACTCTCTCCCAAGTACTGCAAGATTGTATACTATGTACTCTCTCCCAAGTACTGCAAGATTGTATACTATGTACTCTCTCCCAAGTACTGCAAGACTGTGTACTATGTACTCTCTCCCAAGTACTGCAAGATTGTGTACTATGTACTCTCTCCAATGAACTGCAAGACTGTGTACTATGCACTCTCTCCTAAGTACTGCAAGATTGTGTACTATGCACTCTCTCACAAGTACTGCAATACTGTGTACTATGTACTCTCTCCCAAGTACTAAAAACTGTGTACTATGTACTCTCTCCCAAGCACCGCAATACTGTGTACTATGTACTCTCTTCCAAGTACTGCAAGACTGTATACTATACACTCTCTCCCAAGTACTGCAAGATTGTATACTATGTACTCTCTCCCAAGTACTACAAGATTGTATACTATGCACCCTCTCCCAAGTACTGCAAGATTGTATACTATGTACTCTCTCCCAAGTACTGCAAGACTGTGTACTATGTACTCTCTCCCAAGTACTGCAAGATTGTGTACTATGTACTCTCTCCAATGAACTGCAAGACTGTGTACTATGCACTCTCTCCTAAGTACTGCAAGATTGTGTACTATGCACTCTCTCACAAGTACTGCAAGATTGTGTACAATGTACTCTCTCCCAAGTACTGAAACATTGTGTACTATGTACTCTCTCCCAAGTACTGAAACATTGTGTACTATGTACTCTCTCCCTAGTACTGCAAGATTGTGTACTATGTACTCTCTCTATAGTACTGCAAGACTGTGTACTATGTACTCTCTCCCAAGTACTGCAAGATTGTGTACTATATACTCTCTCCCAAGTACTGCAAGATTGTGTACTATGTACTATTTCCCAAGTATTGCAATACTGTGTACTATGTACTCTCTCCCAAGTACTGCAAGACTGTGTACTATGTACTCTCTCCCAAGTACTGCAAGACTGTGTACTATGTACTTTCTCCCAAGCACTGCAAGACTGTGCACTATGTACTCTCTCCCAAGTACTGCAAGATTGTGTACTATGCACTCTCTCCCAAGTACTGCAAAATTGTGTACTATGTACTCTCTTCCAAGTACTGCAAGATTGTATACTACTGTGTGTACCCTCTCCCAAGTACTGTAAGATTGTATACTATGTACTCTCTCCCAAGTACTGCAAGACTGTGTACTATGTACTCTCTCCAATGTACTGCAAGACTGTGTACTATGCACTCTCTCCTAAGTACTGCAAGAATGTGTACTATGCACCCTCTCCCAAGTACTGCAAGATTGTGTACTATGCACTTCCTTACAAGTACTGCAAGATTGTGTACTATGTACACTCTCCCAAGTACTGCAAGACTGTGTACTATGCATTCTCTCCCATGTACTGCAAGACTGTGTACTATGCTCTCTCTCTCCCAAGCACTGCAAGATTGTTTACTATGCACTCTCTCCCATGTACTGCAAGACTGTGTACTATGTTCCCTCTCCCAAGCACTGCAAGATTGTTTATTATGCACTCTCTCCCAAGTACTGCAATATTGTTTACTATGCACTCTCTCCCAAGCACTGCAAGATTGTTTACTATGCATTCTCTCCCATGTACTGCAAGACTGTGTACTATGCTCTCTCTCCCAAGCACTGCAAGATTGTTAATTATGCACTCTCTCCCAAGTACTGAAAGGCTGTACACTATACATTTATAAATATATATATATACGTGAATGTGTTTACTTTCAAATCCTAATATGTGCGCTATTTCCGTCATGTGCAAAGAGCAGAGGAATATCCCTATATTACTTGTGCGCTACAGTTATTGCGCCATTTGTAATCTAGCTCATAATCATTGGGTATTCATGCCCAGTATAAACATCATGCCTATATACAAAAAGTATTCAGATTAAAAAAACAATTCTCAGGATGGATTTAGGATTGACAATTTTCATTTTACACATGTAAATGTTTAACTTAAACTTTGGTTCTGATTAACATTCACACTATTTTGCCTGCTCTTTTTGAGCTGTACGTTTTGGTGAGCGTTGGGCAGGAGTGAAACAATACTTTGTGCAGTGTTAATGTGAAGCTATTTCTTGTTTAGTCCTTTTGATTGGGAGATGCAGAAGCTAAAGTAAGAAAATTGGATCAATGTAAACTGTTGAGGGACATTAAGCACTGAATGTGAAAAAATAACCCTTTATTGTGGCTGATAATTCATTAACAAAAACTATGTAAATGCAAAAAATAATGAGCTGGGGTTAGAAATGGAAATACGACCAGCTGTATCAAATTAGAGCATGGAACTTATACATTTGTAATCAAAATTATTCAACCCCTATTGCAAATCAGGTTTATTGTCAAAATGTACAGACTTTCAGCTGTTTCCAAAGAACAAACCAAACAAAAGCAATTGAAATAGCTCAAAACAACGAATGCTTCAAGTGCTTTAACCAAATTCAACTGAAAATGCAACTTTTAATGAATTCTGCAGTCTCAAATTTATTTAACCCCTTCATCGCAAGCATCTTTAGTACTTAGTAGAGCACTAATTTGTTGTTATGAGCTGCTGTAAACAAAATGCATAGCCAGACACCAGCTTCTGGCAGAATTCCTGAGAAATCTTAGCCCATTCCTCATGAGCAATGGCCTCCAGTTCAGTAATACTCTTGGGTTTGCGTGCAGCAATCGACTTCTTCAAATCCAACCAAAGAATTTCTATGGGGTTCAAGTCAAGTGGCTGTGATAGCCACTGTAGAATATTCCAGGACTTCTTCTGCAAAAAAGCCTTGGTGCTTGCTTCATTCTTCTTCTTCCAGACATACCGCTGATCCGTCAGTCCGAAAAGTTCCAGTTTTTTTCATCGCTCCACAGAACAGAATCCCAAAACTTCTGTGGCTTATTTATATGATTTTGAGCATATTGGAACTGACTTTTTGTGCTTTTGGGTCAGTAGTGGTGTACGTCATGGAGTTCTGGCATGGACACCTTCTGCGTTTAGTACGCGCCTTATTGTGCAAACTAAAACTTCAATGCCTGTTGCCACCAAGTCTTGCTGCAGGTCTTTTGCAGTCACTATAGGTTTTTCCTCAACCTGCCTTCTCAGAATTCTAGTTGCAGACTTTGATAGCTTACTTTTTCAGCCCTGTCCAGGTAGAGTAACCACTGTTCCTTTAACTTTGAACTTGTGAACTATGCTTTCAACTGTGTCTCTAGGAACATTCAGTGCCTTTGCTATAATTTTATATCCAGTTCCTTGTTTGTGAAGGGCAATGATCTCTGTTCTTATCTTTTTGGACCATTCTTTTGACTTAGCCATATTTCTAAAATGTAGTCAAACGTTCCACTCAACAAACCCCTAGCCAGTTCAGGTATTTCATGTGTTCTAGCTCAAGCACACCTGGTGTAACTAATGAAGCCCATAATTAGTTGCATCAGGTGTGCTTGAGACAACCCCTGTTTTGCATATTTGTGCTGTTGTGAGGGATTCTATTCAAAGGGTTGAATGATTTTGAGACTGCAGAATTAATTAAAAGTTGCATTTGAGCTATTGCAATTGCTTTTGTTTGATCTGTTAATTGCAAACATCTGAAAGTCTGTTAATTTTGACAATAAACCTGATTTGCAAAGGGGGTTGAATAATTTTGTATACAACTGTATCTTACATTAAACAATTACGGTTAGATTTAGAGTTCTGCGGCCAAAGGGGAGCGTTAGCTACGCATGCTTTTTTTCCCCCACACCTTTTAAATACCGCTGGGATTTAGAGTTCACAGAATGGCTGCGTTTTCAGTGCTTTAGGCTCCAAAAAGGGAGCGTAGAGCATAATTTAACGCCACTGCAACTCTAAATTCCAGCGGTGCTTACGGACGTGGCCAGCTTCAAAAACTTGCTTGTGCACGATTCCCCAATAGAAAACAATGGGGCCATTTGAGCTGAAAAAAACCTAACACCTGCAAAAAAGCAGAGTTCAGCTCCTAACGCAGCCCCATTGTTTTCTATGGGGAAACACTTCCTACGTCTGCACCTAACACTCTAACATGTACCCCGAGTCTAAACACCCCTAAACTTACACTTATTAACCCCTATTCTGCCGCCCCCACTATCGCTGACACCTGCATATTTTTTTTAACCCCTAATCTGCCGCTCCGTAAACCGCCGCTACCTACATTATCCCTATGTACCCCTAATCTGCTGCCCCTAACACCGCCGACCTCTATATTATATTTATTAACCCCTAATCTGCCCCCCACAACGTCGCCTCCACCTACCTACAATAATTAACCCCTAATCTGCCGACCAAACCGCACCGCTACTATAATAAAGTTATTAACCCCTAATCCGCCTCACTCCCGCCTCAATAACCCTATAAAAATAAGTATTAACCCCTAATCTGCCCTCCCTAACATCGCCGACACCTAATTTCAAACATTAACCCCTAATCTGCCGACCGGAGCTCACCGCTATTCTAATAAATGTATTAACCCCTAAAGCTAAGTCTAACCCTAACCCTAACACCTCCCTAAGTTAAATATAATTTAAATCTAACGAAATAAATTAACTATTATTAAATAACTTATTCCTATTTAAAGCTAAATACTTACCTGTAAAATAAACCCTAATATAGCTACAATATAAATTATAATTACATTGTAGCTATTTTAGGATTAATATTTATTTTACAGGCAACTTTGTAATTATATTAACCAGGTACAATAGCTATTAAATAGTTAATAACTATTTAATAGTTACCTAGTTAAAATAATTACAAAATTACCTGTAAAATAAATCCTAACCTAAGTTACAATTAAACCTAACACTACACTATCAATAAATTAATTAAATAAAATACCTTCAATTATCTACAATTAAACCTAACACTACACTATCAATAAATTAATTAAATACAATACCTACAAATAAATACAATACCTACAAATAACTACAATTAAATAAACTAACTAAAGTACAAAAAATAAAAAAGAACTAAGTTACAAAGAATAAAAAAATATTTACAAACATTAGAAAAATATTACAACAATTTTAAACTAATTACACCTACTCTAAGCCCCCTAATAAAATAACAAAGACCCCCAAAATAAAAAAAATGCCCTACCCTATTCTAAATTAAAAAGTTCAAAGCTCTTTTACCTTACCAGCCCTGAAAAGGGCCCTTTTGCGGGGCATGCCCCAAATAATTCAGCTCTTTTGCCTGTAAAAAAAAACATACAATACCCCCCCAACATTACAACCCACCACCCACATACCCCTAATCTAACCCAAACCCCCCTTAAATAAACCTAACACTAAGCCCCTGAAGATCTCCCTACCTTGTCTTCACCTCACCGGGTTCACCGATCGGTCCAGAAGAGGGTCCGAAGTCTTGATCCAAGTGACGGCTGAAGAACTCCATCATCGGGCTGAAGTCGTAAGTCCATCATCGGGATGAAGTCTTCTATCAAGCCGCATCTTCAATCTTCTTTCTTCCGGAGCGGAGCCATCTTCTTCCCAGCCTACGCGGATCCAACCTCTTCAAGCGACGCCTACTCGCCGAATGACGGTTCCTTTAAATGACGTCATCCAAGATGGCGTCCCTCGAATTCCGATTGGCTGATAGGATTCTATCAGCCAATCGGAATTAAGGTAGGAAAATTCTGATTGGCTGATGGAATCAGCCAATCAGATTGAGCTCGCATTCTATTGGCTGATCGGAACAGCCAATAGAATGCGAGCTCAATCTGATTGGCTGATTGGATCAGCCAATCGGATTGAACTTGAATCTGATTGGCTGATTCCATCAGCCAATCAGAATATTCCTACCTTAATTCCGATTGGCTGATAGAATCCTATCAGCCAATCGGAATTCGAGGGACGCCATCTTGGATGACGTCATTTAAAGGAACCGTCATTCGGTGAGTAGGCGTCGCTTGAAGAGGTTGGATCCGCGTTGGCTGGGAAGAAGATGGCTCCGCTCCGCTCCGGAAGAAAGAAGATTGAAGATGCGGCTTGATAGAAGACTTCATCCCGATGATGGACTTCCGACTTCAGCCCGATGATGGAGTTCTTCAGCCGCCGCTTGGATCAAGACTTCGGACCCTCTTCTGGACCGATTGGTGAACCCGGTGAGGTGAAGACAAGGTAGGGAGATCTTCAGGGGCTTAGTGTTAGGTTTATTTAACGGGGTTTGGGTTAGATTAGGGGTATATGGGTGGTGGGTTGTAATGTTGGGGGGGGGGGGGGTATTGTATGTTTTTTTTTTTACAGGCAAAAGAGCTGAATTCTTTGGGGCATGCCCCGCAAAGGGCCCTTTTCAGGGCTGGTAAGGTAAAAGAGCTTTGAACTTTTTTAATTTAGAATAGGGTAGGGCATTTTTTTATTTTGGGGGGCTTTGTTATTTTATTAGGGGGCTTAGAGTAGGTGTAATTAGTTTAAAATTGTTGTAATATTTTTCTAATGTTTGTAAATATTTTTTTATTCTTTGTAACTTAGTTCTTTTTTATTTTTTGTACTTTAGTTAGTTTATTTAATCGTATTTATTTGTAGGTATTGTATTTAATTAATTTATTGATAGTGTAGTGTTAGGTTTAATTGTAGATAATTGTAGGTATTTTATTTAATTAATTTATTGATAGTGTAGTGTTAGGTTTATTTAATTGTAGATAATTGTAGGTATTGTGTTTAATTAATTTATTGATAGTGTAGTGTTAGGTTTAATTGTAACTTAGGTTAGGATTTATTTTACAGGTAATTTTGTAATTATTTTAACTAGGTAACTATTAAATAGTTATTAACTATTTAATAGCTATTGTACCTGGTTAATATAATTACAAAGTTGCCTGTAAAATAAATATTAATCCTAAAATAGCTACAATATAATTATAATTTATATTGTAGCTATATTAGGGTTTATTTTACAGGTAAGTATTTAGCTTTAAATAGGAATAATTTATTTAATAAGAGTTAATTTATTTCGTTAGATTTAAATTATATTTAACTTAGGGGGGTGTTAGGGTTAGAATTAGCTTTAGGGGTTAAAAAATTTATTAGAATAGCGGTGAGCTCCGGTCGGCAGATTAGGGGTTAATGTTTGAAGTTAGGTGTCGGTGATGTTAGGGAGGGCAGATTAGGGGTTAATACTATTTATTATAGGGTTATTGAGGCGGGAGTGAGGCGGATTAGGGGTTAATAACTTTATTATAGTAGCGGTGCGGTCCGCTCGGCAGATTAGGGGTTAATAAGTGTAGGTAGGTGGCGGCGACGTTGGGGGGGGCAGATTAGGGGTTAATAAATATAATATAGGGGTCGGCGGTATTAGGGGCAGCAGATTAGGGGTACATAGGGATAATTTAGCTGGCGGCGGTGTACGGAGCGGCAGATTAGGGGTTAAAAAATTTAATAGAGTGGTGGCGATGTGGGGGGACCTCGGTTTAGGGGTACATAGGTAGTTTATGGGTGTTAGTATACTTTAGAGCACAGTGGTTAAGAGCTTTATAAACCGGCGTTAGCCCAGAAAGCTCTTAACTCCTGTTTTTTTTCTGCGGCTGGAGTTTTGTCGTTAGATTTCTAATGCTCACTTCAGCCACGACTCTAAATACCGGCGTTAGAAAGATCCCATTGAAAAGATAGGATACGCAATTGACGTAAGGGGATCTGCGGTATGGAAAAGTCGCGGCTGCAAAGTGAGCGTTAGACCCTTTCCTGACTGACTACAAATACCAGAGGGCGGTAAAAACCAGCGTTAGGAGCCTCTAACGCTGGTTTTCACGGCTACCGCCCAACTCTAAATCTAGCCGTTAGATAATAAAACATTCTACTGCTTGAAGATAAATTATGGTCTTCACAGAGGCTGAACTCACTAAAACAAAAAGGGTGGAACTCTCTAGCACTGCAAGATCTCTCTTATTTCTGTATATGAAAGAGAGAGAGAAGTCCAGTGCATTATAGCCCTGCATGACATGAGAATTTTGTGACAATTACACTTTGTGCTTTGTATTTTATATTAATTTACACTTCAGATTAGGTCAGTATTATTACATTTAAGCTTTGCACTCTATTTTATATTTTAATACATTTAGCATTAGATCCAGCAGTGATTTTAACAATTCTGATTATGTTTTGAAAGTTTTTGTGTTACTTTAATCTGTGAAGATTTCACAAATTACATTGCACTTTGCATTTTCTATATTGTAAAATAAAACTGAACTTCAGAAAGTGGGAGGGACATGGCAGTTTCCTTAGCTGAACAGGGTAGTAACCAGGGTATGCCTGACGCTCTCTCACAATTTGTGTGATATTATGTTAGCATTGTAAACAAGCTGCTCTCACTGATTTGTCTTGCAAGCTGTTTACAGATTAAGTTTGCTCAAAATTCACAATACACTTATTTGTCTGACAGGAAGGTAATTTATACTAAAGTATGGTAAAAAAAACAAGTTAAATTGTAGTGAAAACATTTCAGTTTAATTTGTATTTGCTGCAAACTGAGATGTTATAGCTGTACCAGGTGTTTGCTTGTTTACTTCTCTCTCCCCAGTTAAATTTTATATCCCAGAGAGCCTCATTACTTTCTATGGAAGGCATCACTCATCTCTCTGGGAATTCCAAGTTCCACTCTATTTTTTATAGAATTCAGTGAGTTCAACCCCCCTGTGAAGTATGCACTATTTCTCTCAAAACTAGATAATTTTTTTGCTTATGGGGTCCTATAGAAAGTAATAAAGCTCTCTGTGATACTGAAGTTGTCAGTTTTTCAATTTTATTTTAAAAATAGAAGAAATACAAAGTACAATGTAATTTGGAAAAAAGATAAACATACATATACAAAGTACGAGCCTACTTTTTCAAAGTTACACAGATATTGTGAAAGTATAGTCAGAATTTGTAAAATCACATTACTAAATACACTGCTGTATACAAAATAAAATACAAATTAGACAGTGCAAAGTTTAAATGTAATAAAACTTAATCTGAAGTGTAAATTTATATAAAATACAAAGCACAAAATGTAAATGCAGCAGAAGTGTGTCATGCAGTGCTATATTGCACTTGGCTTGTATCGCCTTCACATAGAGAAATTCAGGGAACGCACCTTGCAGAAGTAAAGCAAAATATGCCTTTTTTAGAATATCACAAGCGGTCTCACAGGGCTGGGGGAGCATTTAATATCATCTCACCTGAGCAGAGAGGTTTATATCACCAGGCCATTAGTACTGCTGACAATACATGGAAACTAAAGTTTGGGTTTAGATATTTTACTTTTGAGAAAGGAGTTTGGATGTATAAAATATTACCCTGTCTGAAGTACATTGGGGAGACGGAATTTGTAGGAAATTAAAAAATCCTGGGATGTACACTTGGCCTCTCCTGATCATAAAAACACAGCAAATCATAAAGGAAGGATATATGAAAAGAAATAAAAATATTCAGAATATATGAGGACAGAAAAACAGACCTTCCTTGGCAACATATGTTTCTGATCTATACATAAAAAGTATATATCCTTTTTATACCATTATTCTTATATTTAAGGAAATAACACCCCACTTAAATACAAAGGTTGCATACATGTAAGAAAAAAAATCTAGTGGCACTTTGTTGCAGAGCATTCTAGTAAATTACTTGACTACTGACCACACCCACTTGCTGTTCCATAGCTCCATCCACTCTTCTCCTCCCAATACAACCACTGTAAATTGCACACAATATAGACAAGATATTAAATATTGTATTATTTCATCTGATCTGTAAACTGCAGGAAACGTAGAAATACATACATATGACTGACAAAGACCTTGCGGCCCATTTATCAAGCTCCAAATGGAGCTTGAGGGCCCGTGTTTCTGGTGAGTCTTTAGACAGATACACAAGTTATGGAGCAGCGGTCTAAAGATCGCTGCTCCATTACCCTGTCCGCCTGCTCTGATGAGGCGGACAGGAATTGCCACAATACAACCCGATCGAGTGTGATTGGGTTGATTGACATCCCCCTGCTGGTGGCCCATTGGACGCGAGTCTGCAGGGGGCGGCGTTGCACCAGCAACTTTTATGAGCTGCTGGTGCAATGCTGAATACGGAGAGGGTATTGCTCTGCGCATTCAGCGATGTCTGTCCGACTTGATCCGCACTGTCAGATCAGGTCCGACAGACATTTGTTAAATTGGCATCATAGAGGCCGATTTATGAAAGGTCTTGCAGACCTGATCCGACAGTGCGGATCAGGTCTGACAGACATCGCTGAATGCGCAGAGCAATACCCTCTCCGTATTCAGCATTGCACCAGCAGCTCATAAGAGCTACTGGTGCAACGCCGCCACCTGCAGACTCGCGGCCAATCATCCGCCAGCAGGGAGGTGTCAATCAACCTGATCGTATTCGATTGGGTTGAATTGCGGCGATTACTGTCCGCCTCATCAGAGCAGGCGAACAGGGTTGTAAACTTGGCCCTTCCATATGGAGCTTGATAAATGGGCCTCCTTGTGTCAATTCAGTAACATCCTTGCCAATCCCACTCCCTGAGCAATTATATTATGGGACAAATCCAAAACCTAAACTGTCCTGGGAAAATCTTCACAGGTAGCTAGTATATGAATCAAGTGCCACATCTTCATATTGAGAAAATATAAATTATTTCACTATCTCTGAAACCTTCTTTAAAGGGACATGAGACACAACCTTTTTCTTTCATGATTCAAAAAAAATTGGGATTCATGGCCCTTTAATGTATATATTGTATAGCTGCTGGGGAATGTATGCTGGATTAATAGAGCGCCAGTATTCTTCATACTAGGATGTCACTAAATTGCCCTAGGGTCTTGTCACTTTTTATTTCTATTGTGTAATGAGTCATAGACATGTCCTCATCAGCTGGGAGATATTGTGGCATATTTATTACTAATAATGAATGTTGGCTTCCTTCATCCATTCTAAACAAACACTGAGGGGCCTATTTATTAAATGCCTGTCCGACATGATCCAATCCAATTGGCCGCTAGCAGGGGGTGTCATTCAACCCGATTGTATTAGATCGGGTTGATTTCCCACAATCTCTATCCGCCTCCTCAGAGCAGGTGGACAGGTTATGGATCGGCGGTCTTTAGACCGCTGCTTTATAACTGGTGTTTCTGGCAAGTCTGAAGACTCGCCAGAAACACGGCGCTTCAAGCTGCATACAGAGCTTGATAAATGGCCCCCTGAATGTTTGTTAAACATTTTACATTCATTACTTTGCCAAACAAATTAAAATACTTAATATAGCATCCCATTAAAAACAGTTTTCAAATACCTAAATTAACAGTTGAATGTGTGTTCTGATATCAAATGCTAGGTCCAATATAGTAAAATATAACATTTGTAACCTTTCTATAGAACAGAGCTTTCCAAACTTTTCATGTTGGTGACACACTTTGTAGACCTACATCATTTCGCGACACAGTAATTCAGTTGTACTAGCAAACAGGAGGTTAAACTAAGAGATACGGACACATACATAAATTATATAATAACAAAATGTATTTACAAGTAACAGAATGTATGTGTAAGAAATAAAAAACATGTTTAATAACACCAATAACTACTTATCATTTTAATGGGATATATGAGGTTGATGAGATGAACACAGTTTTCGGAATATTTGGTGTAATATTAGATAAAGACACTCGCATTTCATCATCAAGCATTTTTAAGCTTCCACTTCCTATCCATATATCAAGGGCAGGAGCAGCAATGCACTACTGGGAGCTAGTTGCAAAGAAATCCCACTGACTTCTGCTCAGCGTTTAAGCTGCCACCCTTAGAGCTCTGTGAGTCCGACTGACTACTGCCCGCGCTGCAAACACACTGCTGTCACACTCACTAGCTACACTTGCAGTCACGAGCCAATTAAGGAGACTACACATGCAGTCAGGAGCCAATGTGCCGCCAAATCTGCCAATGGTAATAGTTTCAGTTCCCACTGAGCTGTGCCAATTGGTTAAGATGATCTGTGACGCACTAGGTATCACTCACGTGTCAACCATGTGATATGCGTAGCAAGCAGGTGGAAAGTCAGAAACCAAAAAACAATTTAAAATTTTTTTATTTAAATTTAAAAAAATTTGTGCTGAAGCAGGGACACACCTACACACTGCTGCCGACACACTAGTGTGTCCCGACACACAGTTTGGAAAGCACTGCTATAGAAGCATTTAAATAGTAGCAGGAACGTCAGGGGTAATATTTGTTCTGTCATTTGCATGTGAAAGATTTATCCATCTTTTCTCATCCGCTCTATGTCCACAAAATGTATAGAAACTATGTAATGCTTGATGAGAGTCTGAAGTAGCAGATATCTGTAGTGTAACGTAGGATCTAAAATGGTGGTACCCATAATAAGAGGGAGGTGTATGCATTTAGGGCTAAATTACAAGTGGAGCGGTATTTAACGCTCATTCTCTAACTCAGCTAGAAGCTTTTTGCGTGCGTCGGGTAGCACTCGTATTACAAGTTCAAAATAAAAAGTTTCCACTCACACGCTAACCTGATGTTCGCAAAAAGCCAGTTAGAATATTGCAACTGTGTTAACGTATTCCCCGATAGAAGTCAATGTGGCAAAAAAACACCCTACTCGCACGCAAACCTGATCACATTTTTTAAAGTGCGCTAACCTGAGATGAAAATATTTCACATTCCAATGTTCTTCACATAGCAGAATATGTTCTATATACATACTATATATATATAAAACATATATGATTATAGATATATACAGATACATATAGGAATATATATGTAACATACGTAGAACATATTCTGCTATGTGCAGAACATTGGAATGTGAAATATTTACAGTAAATACACAAACACTTTATTAAACATGAATGTTACACACACATTTAGACGTGTATATGTAATATGTATCTATATGTAATATGTATCTATATGTAATATGTATGTATATGTATCTATATGTAATATGTATCTATATGTAATATGTATCTATATGTAATATGTATGTATATGTATCTATATGTAATATGTATCTATATGTAATATGTATCTATATGTAATATGTATGTATATGTAATATGTATCTATATGTAATATGTATGTATATGTAATATGTATGTATATGTAATATGTATCTATATGTAATATGTATGTATATGTAATATCTATCTATATGTTAAAGCCACTTGCAGCCTTTTTATCTAACACCTCAGACCTGATATCTTTGAGCACTTATAACTTTATTGTGCAATTTTATTTTTAAATCATTTTTATCAGAGTGTAACTATACTGTACAATGTATTTTTGAAGTGTTTGTGACACTTTTTAGTTTAGTTCACAAGCTCTGAGGTTGCGTTATCCCAACGCTTGTTAACTTGTCATTGCACTTCAATTGCATTTACTTTCTCCTTGTAATATCAGCAGAAAAATCCTCTATATCGCTTGCGCTAAACTGTTAGCGCTCCACTTGTAATCTGGCCCTTAGGGGCATATTTATAATTGTGCGAGCGGACATGATCCGATATAGCGGATCATGTCCGCTGAACATCGATTAATGCCGACAGCATACACTCTCAGCATTTATCATTCACAAGAACTGTTGGTGCAATGCTGCCCCCTGCAGATTTGCGGCCAATCGTCTGCTAGCAGGGGTGTCAATCAACCCGATCATATTCGTTTTGGTTGATTTCTGTCGATTTATGTCCGTGGCCTCAGAGCAGGCGGACAGGTTATGGAGCAGAGGTCTTTAGACCACTGCTTCATAACTTCTGCTTCCGCCGAGCCTGAAAAAAAAAAAGTCATTTTTTTTCTTATAAATTCAAAATATATAACATCAAACTTAATTCATAATATATAGGGCCGCATGTATCAAGCAGGACAAGCTTCTCAACATCAGGTAGCAGATATTTCCATCCACTGAGCCGTATGCATCATAACACATTCCGATGAGTGTGTAATACCCACGCCTTCCCTCGCGCAGCCAAACGTGTGGGAGAAGGATCTGCCAATCATCCCAGAGCGAGCGACTTCAGGTTGATTTCTCTTCGCTACCTAATGACTGCTGCTTTTTACATTGCGGGAAGCCAGCTTACATGTGGGAACTTGCCCCCAAAGGGATCCGGAGCAGCTTACGCTGCTTCATACATGGCGCCCATAGCGTAAAAAACAAACAAAAAACAAACAGACAATCAATTAAGCACTGCAGTCTTGGCCCATGACACAGTATGATAGAAGCCCAGATGCAGTGTGCCAGTAATCTGATTTTACCATATCTCTCCCTACTGATCACACAGTGATGCTAACTTTATATCCTTCATTCTTTCTCATGAAATACTACAGTCACACATAGTCCTGTGTAAGCGCTGTAAAGCTGCCCCGTAAGGTATGTAACGCTATTCCTTTACCAGTAACAGAGGTCACAGCGCCAGGGGCATTCATGCAGTCAGACACCTTCTTTACTTGATATTTCAAATGACTAGTAGATCTCTAGTGGCATTATATATGTGCTTATTTAATGATGTGCCAGCACATTTATTAACCGTTACACATGGGTAATCACGTCAACACAATTTCACGTTGTTGCTTCAATTTACAAAGGACTCTCCATATTTATAAAATCTCTTTATATTGTTTTTTTGCTTTATTTTTAGGTAAATTACAAAAGAATGGCTTAAATAAAAGACATATATTGGCAGTTCAAAGCAAATTAAATGTATTAAGAGTTTCATCGTGTTTACAGGGCATACTTGTACCACGTGCGAATGTCACAGATCCCATTGCAGCCAGACCATCATGTTATGCTTGGGTGACTCACAAAATTAAAAGGTCTCAATTGGCAAAATTTCAATTAAAACAAATCACCAGTTTCTCGACCGAAACAACAGAGATATTGACAGTATTGTCTGGGAGTTAGGGACTGGAAGACAAAATCCAATTCTATGCAAGCTGAATGTTCACTGATTAGCCATAATGCAACGACATATCCTGAATTTAGTCATGAAAACCTCACCAAACACTGTTAAAACCATTTAAAAGTGATTTACTTGAGAAGGTTAATTGAGAATCAACGTTTTCTAGTAACATTTGGAACAAAGCGTAAAAAAACTATAGGATTCTGTTAATGCACTGTCACAGTAACACTTTCAGGGTAACAGTGGCGTGTATTCAATTATTAAAGCTTATGAAATAGTTGCTCTAATACTCATTTAATTTAAATCAAATAATTTAGCCTTAGGAGCTGATTTATGAAAGTGCGAGCGGACATGATACAATGTAGGGTATCATGTCCGTTGCACATCGATAAATGGCGACAGCATAATTTATCATTGCTCAAGCAGTTCTTGTGAAATGCATGTGCAATGCCGCCCCCTGCAGATTTGCGGCCAATTGGCCACAAGCAGGGGGTGTCAATCAGTCCGATCGTATAGGATCGGGCGGATTAATGTCCATAGCCTCAGAGCAGGTGGACAAGTTATGGAGCAGTTGTCTTTAGAGAACTTTGCCAATATCATGCTTGTGACAGCCAAGATATCACCAGGGTCACACAGCTGCAGAAACTTTTTAGATTAATTAAAGTGGTGGATAAAAAAAGAGGGCTAGAATAACAGGGGATATCCCTAAATCTAGCAGTGCCATAGCCGTAAGCCAAAACATAGACCTACACCTAGCCTCAAGCACTAACCCTAACCTCAAGCACTAACCCTAACCTCAATCACTAACCCTAACCCTCACCGTAGCACTAACCGTAAATCAAGCAGTACCATAGCCATAAGCCAAAACATAGACTTACACCTAACCTCAAGCACTAAACTTAACCTCAAGCACTAACCCTAGCCCTCACCGTAGTACTAACCGTAAATCAAGCAGTACCATAGCCATAAGCCAAAACATAGACTTACACCTAACCTCAAACACTAAACCTAAACGTAGCACTAACCCTAACCCTCACAGTAGCACTTACCCCATATCTAGCAGTACCATAGCCATAAGCCAAAACATAGACCTACGCCTAACCTCAAGCACTAACCCTAACCCTCATCTTAGCACTAACTATAAATCTAGCAGTACCATAGCCATAAGCCAAAACATAGACTTACACCTAACCTCAAACACTAAACCTAACCATAGAAACAATCAGTAACACTAAGGGTGTGTTACTACTAGGGGGAGCACAGGACCTTATATGATTATTATGTAAATAGGCTAAGAGAGAAGAGAACAAGATATTACATATAATAACTATAATAAAATATACTATACGGAATAATGTAAACAAAAACAGAATTTATGTTTACCTGATAAATTTCTTTCTCCAACGGTGTGTCCGGTCCGCGGCGTCATCCTTACTTGTGGGATATTCTCTTCCCCAACAGGAAATGGCAAAGAGCCCAGCAAAGCTGGTCACATGATCCCTCCTAGGCTCCGCCTACCCCAGTCATTCGACCGACGTTAAGGAGGAATAATAGCATAGGAGAAACCATATGGTACCGTGGTGACTGTAGTTAAAGAAAATAAATTATCAGACCTGATTAAAAAACCAGGGCGGGCCGTGGACCGGACACACCGTTGGAGAAAGAAATTTATCAGGTAAACATAAATTCTGTTTTCTCCAACATAGGTGTGTCCGGTCCACGGCGTCATCCTTACTTGTGGGAACCAATACCAAAGCTTTAGGACACGGATGAAGGGAGGGAGCAAATCAGGTCACCTAAATGGAAGGCACCACGGCTTGCAAAACCTTTCTCCCAAAAATAGCCTCAGAAGAAGCAAAAGTATCAAACTTGTAAAATTTGGTAAAAGTGTGCAGTGAAGACCAAGTCGCTGCCCTACATATCTGATCAACAGAAGCCTCGTTCTTGAAGGCCCATGTGGAAGCCACAGCCCTAGTGGAATGAGCTGTGATTCTTTCGGGAGGCTGCCGTCCGGCAGTCTCGTAAGCCAATCTGATGATGCTTTTAATCCAAAAAGAGAGAGAGGTAGAAGTTGCTTTTTGACCTCTCCTTTTACCTGAATAAACAACAAACAAGGAAGATGTTTGTCTAAAATCCTTTGTAGCATCTAAATAGAATTTTAGAGCGCGAACAACATCCAAATTGTGCAACAAGCGTTCCTTCTTTGAAACTGGTTTCGGACACAGAGAAGGTACGATAATCTCCTGGTTAATGTTTTTGTTAGAAACAACTTTTGGAAGAAAACCAGGTTTAGTACGTGAAACCACCTTATCTGCATGGAACACCAGATAAGGAGGAGAACACTGCAGAGCAGATAATTCTGAAACTCTTCTAGCAGAAGAAATTGCAACTAAAAACAAAACTTTCCAAGATAATAACTTAATATCAACGGAATGTAAGGGTTCAAACGGAACCCCCTGAAGAACTGAAAGAACTAAATTGAGACTCCAAGGAGGAGTCAAAGGTTTGTAAACAGGCTTGATTCTAACCAGAGCCTGAACAAAGGCTTGAACATCTGGCACAGCTGCCAGTTTTTTGTGAAGTAACACCGACAAGGCAGAAATCTGTCCCTTCAGGGAACTTGCCGATAATCCTTTTTCCAATCCTTCTTGAAGGAAGGATAGAATCCTAGGAATCTTAACCTTGTCCCAAGGGAATCCTTTAGATTCACACCAACAGATATATTTTTTTCCAAATTTTGTGGTAAATCTTTCTAGTTACAGGCTTTCTGGCCTGAACAAGAGTATCGATAACAGAATCCGAGAAACCTCGCTTCGATAAAATCAAGCGTTCAATCTCCAAGCAGTCAGCTGGAGTGAAACCAGATTCGGATGTTCGAACGGACCCTGAACAAGAAGGTCTCGTCTCAAAGGTAGCTTCCAAGGTGGAGCCGATGACATATTCACCAGATCTGCATACCAAGTCCTGCGTGGCCACGCAGGAGCTATCAAGATCACCGACGCCCTCTCCTGATTGATCCTGGCTACCAGCCTGGGGATGAGAGGAAACGGCGGGAACACATAAGCTAGTTTGAAGGTCCAAGGTGCTACTAGTGCATCCACTAGAGCCGCCTTGGGATCCCTGGATCTGGACCCGTAGCAAGGAACTTTGAAGTTCTGACGAGAGGCCATCAGATCCATGTCTGGAATGCCCCATAGTTGAGTGACTTGGGCAAAGATTTCCGGATGGAGTTCCCACTCCCCCGGATGCAATGTCTGACGACTCAGAAAATCCGCTTCCCAATTTTCCACTCCCGGGATGTGGATAGCAGACAGGTGGCAGGAGTGAGACTCCGCCCATAGAATAATCTTGGTCACTTCTTCCATCGCTAGGGAACTCCTTGTTCCCCCCTGATGGTTGATGTACGCAACAGTCGTCATGTTGTCTGATTGAAACCGTATGAACTTGGTCCTCGCTAGCTGAGGCCAAGCCTTGAGAGCATTGAATATCGCTCTCAGTTCCAGAATATTTATCGGTAGAAGAGATTCTTCCCGAGACCAAAGACCCTGAGCTTTCAGGGATCCCCAGACCGCGCCCCAGCCCATCAGACTGGCGTCGGTCGTGACAATGACCCACTCTGGTCTGCGGAATGTCATCCCTCGTGACAGGTTGTCCAGGGACAGCCACCAACGGAGTGAGTCTCTGGTCCTCTGATTTACTTGTATCTTTGGAGACAAGTCTGTATAGTCCCCATTCCACTGACTGAGCATGCACAGTTGTAATGGTCTTAGATGAATGCGCGCAAAAGGAACTATGTCCATTGCCGCTACCATCAACCCGATCACTTCCATGCACTGAGCTACGGAAGGAAGAGGAACGGAATGAAGTATTCGACAAGAGTCCAGAAGTTTTGTCTTTCTGGCCTCTGTTAGAAAAATCCTCATTTCTGAGGAGTCTATAATTGTTCCCAAGAAGGGAACCCTTGTTGACGGGGATAGAGAACTCTTTTCCACGTTCACTTTCCAGCCGTGCGATCTGAGAAAGGCCAGGACGATGTCCGTGTGAGCCTTTGCTCGAGGGAGGGACGACGCTTGAATCAGAATGTCGTCCAGGTAAGGTACTACTGCAATGCCCCTTGGTCTTAGCACCGCTAGAAGGGACCCTAGTACCTTTGTGAAAATCCTTGGAGCAGTGGCTAATCCGAAAGGAAGCGCCACGAACTGGTAATGTTTGTCCAGGAATGCAAACCTTAGGAACCGAAGATGTTCCTTGTGGATAGGAATATGTAGATACGCATCCTTTAAATCCACCGTGGTCATGAATTGACCTTCCTGGATGGAAGGAAGGATAGTTCGAATGGTTTCCATCTTGAACGATGGGACCTTGAGAAATTTGTTTAAGATCTTGAGATCTAGGATTGGTCTGAACGTTCCCTCTTTTTTGGGAACTATGAACAGATTGGAGTAGAACCCCATCCCTTGTTCTCTCAATGGAACAGGATGAATCACTCCCATTTTTAACAGGTCTTCTACACAATGTAAGAACGCCTGTCTTTTTATGTGGTCTGAAGACAACTGAGACCTGTGGAACCTCCCCCTTGGGGGAAGTCCCTTGAATTCCAGAAGATAACCCTGGGAGACTATTTCTAGCGCCCAAGGATCCAGAACATCTCTTGCCCAAGCCTGAGCGAAGAGAGAGAGTCTGCCCCCCACCAGATCCGGTCCCGGATCGGGGGCCGATATTTCATGCTGTCTTGGTAGCAGTGGCAGGTTTATTGGCCTGCTTTCCCTTGTTCCAGCCTTGCATTGGTCTCCAAGCTGGCTTGGCCTGAGAAGTATTACCCTCTTGCTTAGAGGACGTAGCACCTTGGGCTGGTCCGTTTTTACGAAAGGGACGAAAATTAGGTCTATTTTTTGCCTTGAAAGGCCGATCCTGAGGAAGGGCATGGCCCTTACCCCCAGTGATATCAGAGATAATCTCTTTCAAGTCAGGACCAAACAGCGTTTTCCCCTTGAAAGGAATGTTTAGTAGCTTGTTCTTGGAAGACGCATCAGCCGACTAAGATTTCAACCAAAGCGCTCTGCGCGCCACAATAGCAAACCCAGAATTCTTAGCCGCTAACTTAGCCAATTGCAAAGAGGCGTCTAGAGTGAAAGAATTAGCCAATTTGAGAGCATTGACTCTGTCCATAATCTCCTCATAAGGAGGAGAGTCACTATCGAGCACCTTAATCAGTTCATCAAACCAGAAATATGCGGCTGTAGTGACAGGGACAATGCATGAAATGGGTTGTAGAAGGTAACCCTGCTGAACAAACATCTTTTTAAGCAAACCTTCTAATTTTTTATCCATAGGATCTTTGAAAGCACAACTATCCTCTATGGGAATAGTGGTGCGTTTGTTTAAAGTAGAAACCGCTCCCTCGACCTTGGGGACTGACTGCCATAAGTCCTTTCTGGGGTCGACCATAGGAAACAATTTTTTAAATATGGGGGGAGGGACGAAAGGAATACCGGGCCTTTCCCATTCTTTATTAACAATGTCCGCCACCCGCTTGGGTATAGGAAAAGCTTCTGGGAGCCCCGGCACCTCTAGGAACTTGTCCATTTTACATAGTTTCTCTGGGATGACCAAATTTTCACAATCATCCAGAGTGGATAATACCTCCTTAAGCAAAATGCGGAGATGTTCCAATTTAAATTTAAAAGTAATCACATCAGATTCAGCCTGCTGAGAAATGTTCCCTAAATCAGTAATTTCTCCCTCAGACAAAACCTCCCTGGCCCCCTCAGATTGGGTTAGGGGCCCTTCAGAGATATTAATATCAGCGTCGTCATGCTCTTCAGTAACTAAAACAGAGCATCCACGCTTACGCTGACAAGGGTTCATTTTGGCTAAAATGTTTTTGACAGAATTATCCATTACAGCCGTTAATTGTTGCATAGTAAAGAGTATTGGCGCGCTAGATGTACTAGGGGCCTCCTGAGTGGGCAAGACTCGTGTAGACGAAGGAGGGAATGATGCAGTACCATGCTTACTCCCCTCACTTGAGGAATCATCTTGGGCATCATTGTCATTATCACATAAATCACATTTATTTAAATGAATAGGAATTCTGGCTTCCCCACATTCAGAACACAGTCTATCTGGTAGTTCAGACATGTTAAACAGGCATAAACTTGATAAGAAAGTACAAACAACGTTTTGAAATAAAACCGTTACTGTCACTTTAAATTTTAAACTGAACACACTTTATTACTGCAATTGCGAAAAAACATGAAGGAATTGTTCAAAATTCACCAAACTTTCACCACAGTGTCTTAAAGCCTTGAAAATATTGCACACCAATTTTGGAAGCTTTAACCCTTAAAATAACGGAACCGGAGCCGTTTTAAGCTTTAACCCCTTTACAGTCCCTGGTATCTGCTTTGCTGAGACCCAACCAAACCCAAAGGGGAATACGATACCAAATGACGCCTTCAGAAGTCTTTTATAAGTATCAGAGCTCCTCTCACATGCGAATGCATGCCATGCCTCTCAAAAACAAGTGCGCAACACCGGCGCGAAAATGAGACTCTGCCTATGCTTTGGGAAAACCCCTAAAGAATAAGGTGTCTAAAACAGTGCCTGCCGATATTATCATATCAAAATACCCAGAATAAATGATTCCTCAAGGCTAAATAAGTGTTAATATCAATCGATTTAGCCCAAAAAAGGTCTACAGTCTAAATAAGCCCTTGTGAAGCCCTTATTTACAATCGTAATAAACATGGCTTACCGGATCCCATAGGGAAAATGACAGCTTCCAGCATTACATCGTCTTGTTAGAATGTGTCATACCTCAAGCAGCAAAGGACTGCAAACTGTTCCCCCAACTGAAGTTAATTGCTCTCAACAGTCCTGTGTGGAACAGCCATGGATTTTAGTTACGGTTGCTAAAATCATTTTCCTCATACAAACAGAATTCTTCATCTCTTTTCTGTTTCTGAGTAAATAGTACGTACCAGCACTATTTGAAAATAACAAACTCTTGATTGAATAATGAAAAACTACAGTTAAACACTAAAAAACTCTAAGCCATCTCCGTGGAGATGTTGCCTGTACAACGGCAAAGAGAATGACTGGGGTAGGCGGAGCCTAGGAGGGATCATGTGACCAGCTTTGCTGGGCTCTTTGCCATTTCCTGTTGGGGAAGAGAATATCCCACAAGTAAGGATGACGCCGCGGACCGGACACACCTATGTTGGAGAAAAAGAAACAATTCTTATAAATATGGGACTATGAGAAACATAGGATACAACACAAATAATAACAAATACAGTAATAAGAAATTCCTGAAAGGTTCTTATCTGGAAATGCTGTCTTCGTCTGCAATGTTATATAGATGGTAAATGTCCCAATTGGGGTGGGAATAGTCCCAAATGATGAATGTGATCAAATACCAGGATGAGCAATGATCAGGAACACAGATGATGACTGGAGTCAGCTGCTTTGTCAGGGAAATCAGGATCTAAGAGCAAGTTTTCTCTGTGAAAAAAATCACAAAAAGACAAAGGCGCCTCCTAGTGTAATACAGTTGGTGAAAGAGATTTGTTAGGTAATCAAAAAGGTACTCACAAGTGGAGCAGCACCCAATTGTGCTAAATCAAACAGACTGGGATCTCACAGTGTCCCAGCTCACTGACACTGCAAGGAAACTGGTTTCTCCAATGTCTTGCCGGACTGACAGAGCTCAGACTCTCACAAAGAGGTTTACATAAAACCACATTTTATTAATAAAATAAAAATCTCAGTGTCTCATGACACTAGATATTAAAAGAACAAGCAACGCGTTTCTCAGACTGCTGTCTGTTTCATCAGGCTTCTCCCTAGCACTGATCTTAATTCTAGCTTTATCCTGGTCCTAATCACAACTTAAAGCCATGACCATAGCCCCAGACACAACGCTAGCGTTAACGAAAACCTTAGCCCTAACCACAGTCGTATACCTAAACTTAGTAATAACTCATCCCTTAAACCAACCCTAGATCTAACTAGGGCCCTAGTTCTATCCATAGCCTTAACTCAACCTTTAGCCCTCAACCTCATAAGCAGTGTTTCACTGTTCCTCACCCAGCTTTATTCCTCCTACACAGCTGTTTCTGGTTAATGATAATGTTTCAATGTACATATTCCACTCCTGTTTGGTGTAAACATGCACCTGACTATCTGCCTACAAAATCCCTAACTTTGTGCAAATGTACCTAAAATAACTGATGCTGTTTTGAAGACAAAGGGTGGTCACACCTAATACTGATTTGATTTAGATGTTTCTTCTGTTCACTCACTTTGCATTTTGTGATAAAAAATAAACGTTTAACTCTTCTATTTTAAAGCATTCTTACTTTACAACATTTTTCTACACCTGCCTAAAACTATTGCACAGTGGTGTATGAAAACACACAAGCAAGTGCATCCACGTTTATTTTAGAAGGAAATGCAACATAGGAACCTGCACAGGAAAGGAGCTAAATACTACTATGTTAGGTACAAAATATAGGATCATAGTGTGATTACTCACAGCTAAATATACAATAAATAACACCTGAACTCACGTTGTAACGCTCATTCCTACCACAGATTAATCTCCCTATACAATTGTACATAGATTCTGTGAAGAATCCCTTCCCACTAACAAAAGACAATTTATATTTCAAATAACCATCCGTGTAGTATTGTGATGACTAGCAAACATGCATTGTTTTCAGGTCCAATGCATTACATCTATAAAAGGCTTCAAGGTCTTTATTCTAAATGACTGAAGAACATTCCAAGGACCAGATCACAAGTCACACACATTTGGTAATACGTGACATTGCTTTGCGATCAGACATTTGCAAGTAAAATCAGGTATTAAAATGTATTGTTTCAAATGTTTAACCAAATGCCCATTACTTATATGTCGCATACCCTATGCTGTCAATGTGAACATTGTGCTCATATTAGCTGTGGATTAAGCGTTTGCGTAAAATACTGCATTCCCTTTCTATGCTTATGACAATGAGGTATTAAATGTCATATCTTGCTAATCATGGCAGGTGTATAGCAAAACAGGTAAACAAAAACCCTACATCTATTATCGGAAGGAAATGACACACTTGTAATATCCAACATGAATAGCGAAGCTCACACCATACTATCCTGTGAAGGGTAAATATTAACCATAGACTTGTAATACAGAAACTAAACATATATGAATTGTTCTTCAGCAATGTTTATGCTCCATAATTCTCTGATTTGTATGTATGACGTGTAATGTGTATGACGTGTAATGTGCAAAGTAGATGCCTTTGGTTCTTCAAGTAGCCAGAAAAATGAAGTTATGCATTCAGCCAATGAAGTAAATGCATTTATAGTTATAGAAGATAAAGGGGCATATGTATAAAGCTTCGAATGGAGCTTGATGCCCCGTGTTTCTGGTGAGCCTGCAGACTCGCCAGAAACAGCAGTTATGAAGCTGCTATCACAAAGACCGCGCGGACAGACATCGCCACAATACAACCCGATCGAGTACGATCGGGTTGATTGACACCCCCTGCTGGCGGCCCATTGGCCGCGAGTCTGCAGGGGGCGGCGTTGCACCAGCAGCTCTTGTGAGCTGCTGGCACAATGCTGAATACGGCGAGCGTATTGCTCGTCGTATTCAGCGAGGTCTGGCGGACCTGATCCGCAGTGTCGGATCAGGTCCGCCAGACCTTGATACATATGCCCCAAATAATCAAAGACGTAGGAATGAATTGCTAAAGAAGAAAACCATAGCAAGTGTCATAGAATATGCCCTCAAGTCCTGCATGAGCACAGGTTGTTGTTGCATGAATGGTGCTGGAGATTTTTGTATAGAACATACAGTTCGATCCATATGAGAGTATAATTCCCTCTAGTAAGATGTATTCTAGACAATAAATGCAAACTGACTTCTATCATATGTGCTTAATGTTAGGAAGAGTGTCCCTTCAAGCATTTATCTTTTTTCTATTACAAGGGAGCATAACACACAGTGAAATCAGCGGCACATTCATATGGATGCAACACATTTCATGGCCCATTTAAAGTAATGAGCTATAAAACAGTCTTTTTTGTTTTAATCAACAGCTCTGATGCAGGCAATAGAATATCATTATACTCAATATATGTAAAAAGGCACTGGTCATCCATTATACTCCAGCTTTATCCTATTCAATTATTTTATTGCAGTATCATACAAATGTGCTCCCTCCATTCTAAGTCCCAAACATTTTAAATCTGTCTAACAAACGATAGGATTAACTTCCTCCATGTCCCTTCCAAATCAGATTATACCATGTGCCCTTGGCTGGATGTCCAGAAGAGTTATTTTTCAACTAGAACGGACAAAAACCATGCTTCACCTGTGACTGTTATCTCATACATTAGATGGTTCATTAACTTGGAAGCAATAAACTACAACATTTAGCAGAATAAATACAACATACTATGATATTATAAGTATTACTATTATGATCTATGTCATCCCTAAATCTTCTATTCCACGTAGTCCTCAATATTCAGACAGACGTGTGAGATGAGTGACATATGCCTGTGCGCGGTTCATGGCTAACAATTTGTGGCCATATAAAATTTCAAAAGAAACAGAAAACTATTTAGCATAATACATAAAAATAGATTTTTTTATGCTTGTTTAAATTTCAGATTAAATATATCTCAGTGATATAATCATAAATACAGGGTAAATGTTAAAGACTTGCAACCTCTACAGCTTGGGACAGATGTGTATCCGCTAGCTGGTATCAGGGGAGTTATTAAGGTGCTTGACGTATAGGAGATGGTGACCGAGTGACAATCACACAACGCATTTCACACCAGTGCTCTACTTTAATCAGGTCTAATTCACATACATAATCTTCTCCAACTTACATAACACTAGTTTTGCTAAACAGTACGTTTGTAGAGAAATCCATGGTGTTAAATAAACTGAGATGCAGAACAAATCTCGGTAGTTAAAGGGACACTAAACACTTTATTTCATGCATATATCTCTAAACATGGAGGTGCCATTATGGAACCTAGGTTACACTGAAGGTATTTGAAGGAAAATTGCTGCACATGTGCAAACTGGAATGTAGTGAAAGACCAATTTCAATATGGCGGCACCCAGGACTAGAGAGAGAATAACCTCAATACTATGCTTATAAAATGTATTGAGTGTTTACTGTTCCCTTAAAAAAACTTTATAAATATGTTATTAACCATATTAATTATACACACTCTCATCAATATGTCCGGATGTTGATTTACATTTAGCACTTTATACGTTCAATAAATAGACTATAACCTCTGTCATCAACATAACATATTTTATTGCAATATTACATTTTACGCTAATTGAAATGAATGCTATGCTACATCTACATTAACAAGACAGGATGGTGCAATAGTTATATGTTCTAATGCCGTAGACTATTTCTCACCCTGGTGGGCTCCTAACTATTGGGTTGATCACAATCTAATCTAAAGGATTGTTATCAATCTCTAGGTTCTTTACCCCAGCAAAAGATTCAAGTTATAGCAATAAACTTCCACACCTGAACTCATCTTGAGCCAGTTATTGGTAGCTACAATCATATGCCACTCACTGGAGTGGACTTCAACGATGTGTTTAACCTATAGTGTGAAATTAAAATGTTTTAGCACATTAGAGCATTTTCCTCTTCTGCCAGCAGCAAGTACAATTAAATAATACATATAATAATACATATATAACCAACCATACAGAAGAGGAGAAAAATCCCCTTGTTCTCTCTGTAATGACACAATCACGTTCTCCAAACTTAGGACCTTCTACATTTTTCTCTGATTGCCAAGATGATATTAAATGATAGAAATACAGATATAATTTAGCATAATACACAAAGCTCCCCTATGCTACCACTGAGAATTTACTCGTACTTACGTCCAACTTTCAGTGCTGTCTGGTGCCAGCGTTGCCAAGAAGGTCCTTCAAAGCATGAATACAAGCCGTTATGAGATAAATCCACATTGCGCAACACCAGGGAGGATCCATTTAAAAATGAACTGTCCATGTCTGTTCCATTTACAGTCCATGTTACCACTGCGTCCCGATCCATTGTCCCACAACGTATGATTACATCAGAACCTATCCTCTCGTACTGGATGTGGGAATCTATGGAAACAAAGGATTACAGGTAAATAAGAGGTCTGATTAAGGCACGTACTTAGCAATGTAAAATGTTCTGTGCAATAGCTTACACCCTCCTAACAATAAACTGAGGAGTCAGCAAGTTTGGAATTAAAAACAGCACAAAATTCTGACATTTCTAATACCTATGTATAAAATCTAAAGCATATATTAGGGCCTATTTGTCCTGATCCGGTCCTCAAGACATCGCTGAATGCGGAGAGCAATACGCTCTCCGTATTCAGCATTGCACCAGCTGCTCTTGTGAGCTGCTGGTGCAATGCCGCCCCCTGCAGACTCGCGGCCAATCGGCCGCCAGCAGGGGGTATCAATCAACCCGATTGTACTCAATTGGGTTGAATTCCGGCGATTCCATCAGAGCAGGTGGACATGGTTATGGAGCAGTAGTCTGAAGACTCGCCAGAAACACGGGCTCCGTTCGGAGCTTGACAGTTTGGCCCCTAAGAGTGAGATAAGGAAATATGTAATGAAAAAAGAATCACTATTTTGTTTACGACAAATATTAATCAGAATTAAACATAGAAACAAATGCATATTTCTAACATAACATAAGAATAACAAAAATAGATTTTATTAAACGTATTTACTCACATGCATGCAGTTTTTAGATTCCAAAATAACAAGAATATAACATAAATTAGTGTTTTATTGGAAACTACTACTTACTACAATATTCTTGTGAGTCACTGGCTTCTCTGAGCTACACTTTTTAGATGTAACCGGTGGAGCGATAACAGTTATGCGCAAGCGAAATCTGGTTTATTGGGGGTGTTTGCACGTGTCTGGTTTTTCGCTTGTATTACTATTTTAAAGTAAACTCAATTGCTTGAGTACAATTGAAGTTAACGCTCATTGAGATAGGGCGCAGAGCTCTGGTTAGCTGTTTCGCAAAACAAAAAAGTGTCACAAAACATAAAAAATACAATACAAAGTATAATTGCACTCATAATGACACTGTCTGATAAAAAATATTGCACACAAAGTTAAGGGATCAAAGATATGAGGTTTTAGGTGTTAGAAAAAAAAAGGCAGACAAAGGGCTTTAACATAGAGATACATATATATACATGTCTAAAGATGTATATATGTATCTTTGTGCGTGGCCGGACTTTTGGCCGACGGACACTTGGCCGAAGGACACTTGGCCGACGGACATTTGGCCGACGGACATTTGGCCGAAACACAAGTGGCTGTCAGATAACAGTCCGGCACAAGATAGATAGATTTGATAGATAGATAGATACATAGATTAGATAGATAGATCAATAGATGCAATAGATACATTTGATAGATACGATAGATAGATAGATTTGATAGATAAATAGATAGATTTGATAGATAGATAGTTTCCCAGACAGAGAATTACAAAACGTGCGGCCTAGGACCCATGGTAAGGTTCCCAGAGGCAGTTGCGGCGCCCGAGGCTGTGATTAGAACAGAGCACTCTGGTAACGCATCTGCCCTCGGCCGAAATCGGAACATTCTTTAGCTTTCTGTCTGTCAGCCAAATGTCTGTCGGCCAAATGTCCGTCTGCCAAATGTCCTTCTGCCAAAAGTCTTTCTGCATTTTGTCAGAGCACCATCTTTGTGTGTACATATGTATTTAGGCATTTGCATGTGTATATATGTATTTACAGACATACATACACATATAAACAGATAAACACATAGAGATACATATATATATATATATATATATATATATACACACACATGTCTAAAGATGTATATATGTATCTTTGTGTGTACATATGTATTTAGGCATTTGCATGTGTATATATGTATTTACAGACATACATACACATATAAACAGATAAACACATAGAGATACATACATATACATGTCTAAAGATGTATATATGTATCTTTGTGTGTACATATGTATTTAGGCATTTGCATGTGTATATATGTATTTACTATAAACAGATAAACACATAGGGGTCAATTTACTAATGTGTGAGCGGACATGATACGATGCAGCGTATCATGTCCGCTGCACATCGATAAATGTATTGCACCAGCAGTTCTTGTGAACTGCTGGTGCAATACTGCCCCCTGCAGATTCGTAGCCAATCGGCCGCTAGCAGGGGGTGTCAATCAGCCTGATCGTATTCGATCGGATTGATTTCTGTCCGCGACCTCAGAGCAGGCGGACAAGTTATGGAGCAGCGGTCTTTAGACCTCTGCTTTATAACTTCTGTGTCCGGCGAGCCTGAAGGTTCACCAGAAACACGGGGCATCAAGCTCCATACGGAGTTTGATAAATTGACCCCATAAAGTGTTATACTGTGTATTTAATGTAAATATTTCACATTCCAATGTTCTGCACATAGAAGAATGTGTTCTATGTATTTTTAAATAGATATTCCTATATAAATCTATCTATCTATCTATCTATCTATCTGTATGTGTGTGTGTAAATATATATTTTACCAAAAAATCATTAAATATACTGGTATATAGAAATATGTATTTATGGATAAATAGAACATATTCTTCTATGTGCAGAACATTGGAATGTGAAACATTAATATTTCATGTCGGGTTAGCGCACTTGAGAAGATGCAATAGGGTTTTCCACTTTTTTGATACATTGGCTTCTATAGGGGAATAGGTTATTGCAAAAAACTTTTTACTTTCAACTTGTAATACGAGTGCCACCCAATGTATGCAAAACGTTTACTTCTAGCGGAGGTAACACTCAAGTGGTGGCGGTAAATACCGCTTCACTTGTAATCTGGCCCATAATATATTAAAAGTGTCACTATAGTGACCGAGCAAACATGCTCAGCATACCCATCATGCCTATACCACCATATATATATATAATGCTCCTTCTACATGCAAACTTCAAAGCCTACCTCTTCAACAAAGATCATCAAGAGAACAAAGCAAAAACAAACTGTAACCTCAAAGTTACATTTTGAATTTAAATAATTGTGATTCTCTTTAAAGGGATAGCAAAATGCTAAATCACTTGAAACTGGCACAGCATAAGAGCAAAATGCTGACTAACAAATCTCACTGACTAACACATCTCTGTGTAAAACATATATTTTACCTTAACATTTCCTCGTCAGCCACATCCTACAGCAAGGGAACACACATCTGGCATGTGAAGCACAGTCACTTTACCACATACTACAGCAAGGGAACACACATCTGGCATGTGAAGCACAGTCACTTTACCACATACTACAGCAAGGGAACACACATCTGGCATGTGAAGCACAGTCACTTTACCACATACTACAGCAAGGGAACACACATCTGGCATGTGAAGCACAGTCACTTTACCACATACTACAGCAAGGGAACACACATCTGGCATGTGAAGCACAGTCACTTTACCACACCCTACAGAAAGGGAACACACATCTGGCATGTGAAGCACAGTCACTTTACCACATCCTACAGCAAGGGAACACACATCTGGCATGTGAAGCACAGTCACTTTACCACATCCTACAGCAAGGGAACACACATCTGGCATGTAAAGCACAGTCACTTTACCACATACTACAGCAAGGGAACACACATCTGGCATGTGAAGCACAGTCACTTTACCACATCCTACAGCAAGGGAACACACATCTGGCATGTAAAGCACAGTCACTTTACCACATACTACAGCAAGGGAACACACATCTGGCATGTGAAGCACAGTCACTTTACCACATCCTACAGCAAGGGAACACACATCTGGCATGTAAAGCACAGTCACTTTACCACATCCTACAGCAAGGGAACACACATCTGGCATGTGAAGCACAGTCACTTTACCACATACTACAGCAAGGGAACACACATCTGGCATGTAAAGCACAGTCACTTTACCACATACTACAGCAAGGGAACACACATCTGGCATGTGAAGCACAGTCACTTTATCACATACTACAGCAAGGGAACACACATCTGGCATGTGAAGCACAGTCACTTTACCACATCCTACAGCAAGGGAACACACATCTGGCATGTGAAGCATAGTCACTTTATCACATGCTACAGCAAGGGAACACACATCTGGCATGTAAAGCACAATCACTTTATCACATGCTACAGCAAGGGAACACACATCTGGCATGTAAAGCACAGTCACTTTACCACATCCTACAGCAAGGGAACACACATCTGGCATGTAAAGCACAGTCACTTTATCACATGCTACAGCAAGGGAACACACATCTGGCATGTGAAGCATAGTCACTTTATCACATGCTACAGCAAGGGAACACACATCTGGCATGTGAAGCATAGTCACTTTACCACATACTACAGCAAGGGAACACACATCTGGCATGTAAAGCACAGTCACTTTACCACATCCTACAGCAAGGGAACACACATCTGGCATGTAAAGCACAGTCACTTTACCACATCCTACAGCAAGGGAACACACATCTGGCATGTGAAGCACAGTCACTTTACCACATACTACGGCAAGGGAACACACATCTGGCATGTGAAGCACAGCCACTTTACCACATACTACAGCAAGGGAACACACATCTGGCATGTGAAGCACAGTCACTTTACCACATACTACGGCAAGGGAACACACATCTGGCATGTGAAGCACAGTCACTTTACCACATACTACGGCAAGGGAACACACATCTGGCATGTAAAGCACAGTCACTTTATCACATCCTACAGCAAGGGAACACACATCTGGCATGTGAAGCACAGTCACTTTACCACATCCTACAGCAAGGGAACACACATCTGGCATGTGAAGCACAGTCACTTTACCACATCCTACAGCAAGGGAACACACATCTGGCATGTGAAGCACAGTCACTTTATCACATACTACAGCAAGGGAACACACATCTGGCATATGAAGCACAGTCACTTTACCACATCCTACAGCAAGGGAACACACATCTGGCATGTAAAGCACAGTCACTTTACCACATCCTACAGCAAGGGAACACACATCTGGCATGTAAAGCACAGTCACTTTACCACATCCTACAGCAAGGGAACACACATCTGGCATGTGAAGCACAGTCACTTTACCACATCCTACAGCAAGGGAACACACATCTGGCATGTGAAGCACAGTCACTTTATCACATGCTACAGCAAGGGAACACACATCTGGCATGTGAAGCACAGTCACTTTACCACATCCTACAGCAAGGGAACACACATCTGGCATGTAAAGCACAGTCACTTTACCACATCCTACAGCAAGGGAACACACATCTGGCATGTGAAGCACAGTCACTTTACCACATCCTACAGCAAGGGAACACACATCTGGCATGTGAAGCACAGTCACTTTATCACATACTACAGCAAGGGAACACACATCTGGCATGTGAAGCACAGTCACTTTACCACATCCTACAGCAAGGGAACACACATCTGGCATGTGAAGCACAGTCACTTTATCACATGCTACAGCAAGGGAACACACATCTGGCATGTGAAGCACAGTCACTTTATCACATGCTACAGCAAGGGAACACACATCTGGCATGTGAAGCACAGTAACTTTACCACATACTACAGCAAGGGAACACACATCTGGCATGTGAAGCACAGTCACTTTACCACATCCTACAGCAAGGGAAGACACATCTGACATGTGAAGCACAGTCACTTTACCACATCCTACAGCAAGGGAACACACATCTGGCATGTGAGGCACAGTCACTTTACCACATCCTACAGCAAGGGAACACACATCTGGCATGTGAAGCACAGTCACTTTACCACATCCTACAGCAAGGGAACACACATCTGGCATGTGAAGCACAGTCACTTTACCACATCCTACAGCAAGGGAAGACACATCTGACATGTGAAGCACAGTCACTTTACCACATCCTACAGCAAGGGAACACACATCTGGCATGTGAGGCACAGTCACTTTACCACATCCTACAGCAAGGGAACACACATCTGGCATGTGAAGCACAGTCACTTTACCACATCCTACAGCAAGGGAACACATCTGGCATGTGAGGCACAGTCACCTTACCATATCCTACAGCAAGGGAACACACATCTGGCATGTGAAGCACAGTCACTTTACCACATCCTACAGCAAGGGAACACACATCTGGCATGTGAAGCACAGTCACTTTACCAAATACTACAGCAAGGGAACACACATCTGGCATGTGAAGCACAGTCACTTTGCCACATACTACAGCAAGGGAACACACATCTGGCATGTGAAGCACAGTCACTTTATCACATACTACAGCAAGGGAACACACATCTGGCATGTGAAGCACAGTCACTTTACCACATCCTACAGCAAGGGAACACACATCTGGCATGTGAAGCACAGTCACTTTACCACATACTACAGCAAGGGAACGCACATCTGGCATGTGAAGCACAGTCACTTTACCACATACTACAGCAAGGGAACACACATCTGGCATGTGAAGCACAGTCACTTTACCACATACTACAGCAAGGGAACACACATCTGGCATGTGAAGCACAGTCACTTTATTTCCATCCGCAGCCTAAGGAGGTTTACTATGAAATCTGGCAAGATTATGAGGAACTCCCACTAGATCACAGTATTAATGCAGCAATGAATGGCCTATTTTTTGACCATTCAAATGACAGTAAAAACACTAAGGCCTAGATTTGGAGTTCGGCAGTAGCCGTCAAAACCAGCGTTAGAGGCTCCTAACGCTGGTTTTGGCCGCCCGCTGGTATTTGGAGTCAGTGATTAAAGGGTCTAACGCTCACTTTGCAGCCGCGACTTTTCCATACCGCAGATCCCCCTACGCCATTTGCGTAGCCTATCTTTTCAATGGGATCTTTCTAACGCCGGTATTTAGAGTCGTTTCTGCAGTGAGCGTTAGAGCTCTAACGACAAGATTCCAGCCGCCTGAAAAAAGCAGGAGTTAAGAGCTTTCTGGCTAACGCCGGATTATAAAGCTCTTAACTACTGTACCCTAAAGTACACTAACACCCATAAACTACCTATGTACCCCTAAACCGAGCTCCCCCCACATCGCCGACACTCAATTAAATATTTTAACCCCTAATCTGCCGACCGCCACCTACGTTATACTTATGTACCCCTAATCTGCTGCCCCTAACCCCGCCGACCCCTATATTACATTTATTAACCCCTAATCTGCCCCCCACAACATCGCCGCCAGCTACTTAAAATAATTAACCCCTAATCTTCCGACCGCAAAGCGCCGCCACCTACGTTATCCCTATGTACCCCTAATCTGCTGCCCCTAACACCGCCGACCCCTATATTATATTTATTAACCCCTAATCTGCCCCCCACAACGTCGCCGACACCTACCTACACTTATTAACCCCTAATCTGCCGAGCGGACCTGAGCGCTACTATAATAAAGTTATTAACCCCTAATCCGCCTCACTAACCCTATCATAAATAGTATTAACCCCTAATCTGCCCTCCCTAACATCGCCGACACCTACCTTCAATTATTAACCCCTAATCTTCCGATCGGAGCTCACCGCTATTCTAATAAATGTATTAACCCCTAAAGCTAAGTCTAACCCTAACACTAACACCCCCCTAAGTTAAATATAATTTACATCTAACGAAATAAATTAACTCTTATTAAATAAATTATTCCTATTTAAAGATAAATACTTACCTGTAAAATAAATCCTAATATAGCTACAATATAAATAATAATTATATTGTAGCTATTTTAGGATTAATATTTATTTTACAGGCAACTTTGTATTTATATTAACTAGGTACAATAGCTATTAAATAGTTAAGAACTATTTAATAGCTACCTAGTTAAAATAATAACAAATTTACCTGTAAAATAAATCCTAACCTAAGTTATAATTAAACCTAACACTACCCTATCAATAAAATAATTAAATAAACCACCTACAATTACCTACAATTAACCTAACACTACACTATCAATAAATTAATTAAACACAATTCCTACCAATAAATACAATTAAATAAACTAGCTAAAGTACAAAAAATAAAAAAGAACTAAGTTACAGAAAATAAAAAAATATTTACAAACATAAGAAATATATTACAACAATTTTAAACTAATTACACCTACTCTAAGCCCCCTAATAAAATAACAAAGCCCCCCAAAATAAAAAATTCCCTACCCTATTCTAAATTAAAAAATTTACAAGCTCTTTTACCTTACCAGCCCTGAACAGGGCCCTTTGTGGGGCATGCCCCAAGAAGTTCAGCTCTTTTGCCTGTAAAAAAAAACATACAATACCCCCCCCCCAACATTACAACCCACCACCCACATACCCCGAAGCTAACCCAAACCCCCCTGAAATAAACCTAACACTAAGCCCCTGAAGATCTTCCTACCTTGTCTTCACCATCCAGGTATCACCGATCCGTCCTGGCTCCAAGATCTTCATCCAACCCAAGCGGGGGCTAGACATCCACTGAAGAAGTCCAGAAGAGGGTCCAAAGTCTTCCTCCTATCCGGCAAGAAGAGGACATCCGGACCGGCAAACATCTTCATCCAAGCGGCATCTTCGATCTTCTTCCATCCGGTGCGGAGCGGGTCCATGTTGAAGCAGGCGACGCGGATCCATCCTCTTCTTCCGATGTCTCCCGACGAATGACGGTTCCTTTAAGGGACGTCATCCAAGATGGCGTCCCTCGAATTCCGATTGGCTGATAGGATTCTATCAGCCAATCGGAATTAAGGTAGGAATTTTCTGATTGGCTGATGGAATCAGCCAATCAGAATCTAGTTCAATCCGATTGGCCGATCCAATCAGCCAATCAGATTGAGCTCGCATTCTATTGGCTGATCGGAACAGCCAATAGAATGCGAGCTCAATCTGATTGGCTGATTGGATCAGCCAATCGGATTGAACTTGATTCTGATTGGCTGATTCCATCAGCCAATCAGAAAATTCCTACCTTAATTCCGATTGGCTGATAGAATCCTATCAGCCAATCGGAATTCGAGGGACGCCATCTTGGATGACGTCCCTTAAAGGAACCGTCATTCGTCGGGAGACATCGGAAGAAGAGGATGGATCCGCGTCGCCTGCTTCAACATGGACCCGCTCCGCACCGGATGGAAGAAGATCGAAGATGCCGCTTGGATGAAGATGTTTGCCGGTCCGGATGTCCTCTTCTTGCCGGATAGGAGGAAGACTTTGGACCCTCTTCTGGACTTCTTCAGTGGATGTCTAGCCCCCGCTTGGGTTGGATGAAGATCTTGGAGCCAGGACGGATCGGTGATACCTGGATGGTGAAGACAAGGTAGGAAGATCTTCAGGGGCTTAGTGTTAGGTTTATTTAAGGGGGGTTTGGGTTAGATTAGGGGTATGTGGGTGGTGGGTTGTAATGTTGGGGGGGGGGTATTGTATGTTTTTTTTTACAGGCAAAAGAGCTGAACTTCTTGGGGCATGCCCCGCAAAGGGCCCTGTTCAGGGCTGGTAAGGTAAAAGAGCTTGTAAATTTTTTAATTTAGAATAGGGTAGGGAATTTTTTATTTTGGGGGGCTTTGTTATTTTATTAGGGGGCTTAGAGTAGGTGTAATTAGTTTAAAATTGTTGTAATATATTTCTTATGTTTGTAAATATTTTTTTATTTTCTGTAACTTAGTTCTTTTTTATTTTTTGTACTTTAGCTAGTTTATTTAATTGTATTTATTGGTAGGAATTGTGTTTAATTAATTTATTGATAGTGTAGTGTTAGGTTAATTGTAGGTAATTGTAGGTGGTTTATTTAATTATTTTATTGATAGGGTAGTGTTAGGTTTAATTATAACTTAGGTTAGGATTTATTTTACAGGTAAATTTGTTATTATTTTAACTAGGTAGCTATTAAATAGTTCTTAACTATTTAATAGCTATTGTACCTAGTTAATATAAATACAAAGTTGCCTGTAAAATAAATATTAATCCTAAAATAGCTACAATATAATTATTATTTATATTGTAGCTATATTAGGATTTATTTTACAGGTAAGTATCTTTAAATAGGAATAATTTATTTAATAAGAGTTAATTTATTTCGTTAGATGTAAATTATATTTAACTTAGGGGGGTGTTAGTGTTAGGGTTAGACTTAGCTTTAGGGGTTAATACATTTATTAGAATAGCGGTGAGCTCCGGTCGGCAGATTAGGGGTTAATAATTGAAGTTAGGTGTCGGCGATGTTAGGGAGGGCAGATTAGGGGTTAATACTATTTATGATAGGGTTAGTGAGGCGGATTAGGGGTTAATAACTTTATTATAGTAGCGCTCAGGTCCGCTCGGCAGATTAGGGGTTAATAAGTGTAGGTAGGTGTCGGCGACGTTGTGGGGGGCAGATTAGGGGTTAATAAATATAATATAGGGGTCGGCGATGTTAGGGCAGCAGATTAGGGGTACATAGGGATAACGTAGGTTGCGGCGGTTTACGGAGCGGCAGATTAGGGGTTAAAAGTGTAATGCAGGGGTCAGCGATAGCGGGGGCGGCAGATTAGGGGTTAATTAGTGTACGGCTAGGAGTGTTTAGACTCGGGGTACATGTTAGGGTGTTAGGTGCAGACGTAGGAAGTGTTTCCCCATAGGAAACAATGGGGCTGCGTTAGGAGCTGAACGCTGCTTTTTTGCAGGTGTTAGGTTTTTTTTCAGCTCAAACAGCCCCATTGTTTCCTATGTGAGAATCGTGCACGAGCACGTTTTTGAGGCCGGCCGCGTCCGTAAGCAACTCTGGTATCGAGAGTTGCATTTGCGGTAAAAATGCTCAACGCTCCTTTTTTGGAGCCTAACGCAGCATTTGTTTTAACTCTCGATACCAGAGTTAAATTTATGGTGCGGCCAGAAAAAAGCCCGCGGAGCGTTAACAGCCCTTTTACCGCCGAACTCCAAATCTAGGCCTATCTGAGCTGAGGAAATGTTGAGGTAAAATGTCTTGCTCTTTTTACATAGAGATCATCAAGTGATACTTTCTAGACAGCTTTTTAAAGATTTTCTGCAGCACTTTCAATTGATTTAGCATCTGGGTAAGATTTGGCATATCAGGGCGCTGACATGCCAAGTAAATCTAGTCAAATGCTATAAACAATATAACAACAGCAGCAGCTAGGGCCCAGTGAGTGGTGAGATGTCTCCTATGGCAAGTAATGGAGCTCACTGGAAAGCAGAAGACATCAACAATGTCCAGAAGCGCAGCCGACTTCTCTGGACTGAGATGAACAGTAGTACAGCAAAATTGTTTTCTGATCCGACGAATCAACAATTCAAGTAGTTTTTTTAAAAAACAGCCGTCATATTCTCTGGTCCAAAGAGGAAAAGGACCAACCAAGCTGTTATCAGCATTAAGTCCAAAAGCCAGTGTCTGTTATGGTATGGGGGGGTGTCAGTGCCCATGGCACGGGTAACTTGAATATCTGTGAGGGCACCAGTAACGCAGAAAGATATGTATATATTTTGAAGCAACATATGCTGCCATCCAGACGTCGTCTTTTCCAAGGACGTCCCTGCTTTTTCCAGTAGGATAACGCAAAACCCCATTCTGCCATGATTATAAGTGCATGGGTGCAGAGAGTACGGGTACTAGCATGGCCTGCCTGCAATCCTGACCGCCTATTGAGAATCTGCGGCGCATTATGAATTGCAAAATAAGGCAATGAAGGCCCCGTACAGTTGTGCAGCTGAAGACATGCATAATGGATGAATGAGGTAAAATTCCGCTTGCTAAACTTAACCAACTGGCGTCTTCAGTGCCCAAACGCTTAATAAGTGTTATTACAAGTAAACGTGATGTTACACAGTGGTAAACAGTCGACTCTCCCAACTTTTTTGGATTGTGTTGTAGTAATCACATTTGAAGTGAGTGTATATTTTCAAAAAATTAAATAAGGTGTTAATAATGTGTTTTCAACATAGTACGGGGTGAATAGAATGTTCAAATGATTCTTTTTTTTTTTTTTTTTTTTCCATAATGTCCCAACTTTGGGGCATATTTATCATGCTCTGTATGGAGCTTGATGCCCCGTGTTTCTGGCGAGCATTCAGGCTCGCCGGAAACACAAGGTATGAAGCAGCGGTCTAAAAAACACTGCTCCATAACCTGTCCGCCTGCTCTGAGGCGGCGGACAGACATCGCTAGAAATCAACCCGATATCAAATACGATTATACGGCTCATTGACACCCCCTGCTAGCGGCCAATTGGCAACGAATCTGCAGGGGGGTGGCATTGCACCAGCAATTCACAAGAACTGCTGGTGCAATGATAAAGGCTGAGAGCGAATGCTGTCGGCATTTATCGATGTGCAGTGGACATGATCCGCAATATGTATTTATGTGTTAATATGTGTATATATGTCTGAAAATACACATATAAATATATATATGTATGCAAACACACACACACATATATATATATTCACAGAGGCTGGTGCACTCGCACAAACAGGTGTCCAGTTGCCAGGGTGCTGAATGCTGGGCTTAAGGATAAGCAATAGAAGCTTTTATTTACGTGACATTTCGGGGACAGCTCCTGATGTCTGATGAAGGGGAGCTGTCCCCGAAACGTCACTTAAATAAAAGCTTCTATTGCTTATCCTTAAGCCCAGCGAGTGCTGTCTTCTCTTACCTTTATATATACACACACATAGACATATATACACATATAAACACATAAATACATATGAACATAAATATATAAATATATACACACACACACACAGACATATATATACACATATAAACACATAAATGCATATGAACATAAATATATATATATACACACACACAGACATATATATATACACATATAAACACATAAATACATATGAACATAAATATATATACACACACATAGACATATATACACATATAAACACATAAATACACATGAACATAAATATATATATATATACATACATACACACACATAGACATATATACACATATAAACACATAAATACATATGAACATAAATATATATATATATATATATATATATATACACACACATAGACATATATATACACATATAAACACATAAATACATATGAACATAAATATATATATATATACACACACACATAGACATATATATACACATATAAACACATAAGTACATATGAACATAAAATATATATATATATATATATATATATATATATATATATACACACACATAGACATATATACACATATAAACACAAAAGTACATATGAACATAAATATATATATATATATACACACACACACAGACATATATACACATATAAACACATAAATACATATGAACATAAATATATATATATATATATATATATATATACACACACATAGACATATATACACATATAAACACATAAATACATATGAACATAAATATATATATATATATATATATATATATATATATATATATACACACACACATAGACATATATATATATACACATATAAACACATATGAACATAAATATATATACACACACACACACAAACATATATATATATATATACACACACATATATATATATATATATATATATATACACACACACAGACATAGACATATGTTGACATGTATATGTATGTATCTATATGTAAAAGACCTTTGCAGCTTTTTTTTCTAACACCTGAGAACTCATATATTTGAGCCCTAAAAACTTTTTTGTGCAATATATTTTTCAAATAACTGTATGTTGTAATGTATTTTTGATGCGTCTTGTGACACTTTTTTGTTTCGCAAAATAATAAACCAAAAGCTCTTAGGTTGTGCTAACCTAACAAGCGTTAACTTGAATTGTGCTCATGCGATCCTGTTTACTTTCAACTTGTAATACGAGCAAAAAACCTAAAGTGCACAAACACTTGTGATAAATCCCTTATCGTCCCCGTGCAAACGTTTGCGCTCCACTCGTAATCTGGCCCTGTGTGTGTATATATATATCTATACGTATATATTTGTATTTTTATTATTTTATTTTGATTTTTTACAGACTTCTCAATAATAAATGCGGTTTGAAGTTGTAACCACAGATCATGCAATACTATTCCAACTGGCAAATCTATGTAATCAGAACCCTAACTGTAAAAAAAAGTGGAATCTCAGCGGGTAACTTGAAAAAGATGTGAAATGTTGATGTTATTGAATACAACATGTTTATAAAACTATTTTTGTTTAGATCTGAATAATTTATCTGATACAAGAGAAACCTTTGTGTCTTACTGTGTCTGGTTCTGAGTTAAACTCATATACATAATGTTACAGTGGGCTAAGAGCAAAATACAATAAACAAACACAGTAAACTGCAAGTACAAGAGATTTCACACATAGAGAGATGCAGAATTCTGCCAGCAACCGGTAATACAATTGTATACAGATAATTTGACCCAGGTGGTACTGACTAGGTAACCCAGTCAATATTCTTTTCCACCTATTTACTTGTTGGACTCCTGGGGCAACACATAGAACACCATTGTATATTAAAGTGTAATCAATAAATAACACAAGTACCTCCCAAAATTATTTAAATGGAAAATGGGACCAGAGCCGAAGAGGCCATAGCTTGCTGGTATATTGGCTTTGCAGATGCCAAGGGGTGGGCTATGTCTGGAGGGGTTTGAGCAGGTATGAGTGGAGCTGAATGGTCACACTCATTATCCAGGCTATTCTGGTTGCTTTTCTGAGATGAAAGGACAAAATGCAAGTGGGTAAAATACCCGGGCACAGATTCTGATTCATGATAGTCCAGTGTATGCCAGGAGAGTTTCACGAAGTACCCGTATTGTCAGGAGCATCCCGGGAACTATATACATACCAGTACGGTTAAAAGGCGCCGAAGGATTAACGTTGGTCTTTGTGGCTAAAACCCAGACATAACTAAATAGCTCCTTTTTTGACACAGAAGTTATTTGCTGTACTTCGGAATAGGAGACATAATTTGGATCATGAAGTTTCATTTTATGGTGTAAGTACTTTAAAGACGCCATATATGAAGTTATATTGCCATCGGTAAACAAACTTTATTTTACAGGGGGCGGCATTGCACCAGCAGTTCTGGTGATAAATGCTGACAGTGAATGCTGTCGGCATTTATTAATGTGCAGCGGACATGATACGCTACTTCATATCATGTCCGCTCGCACATTGATAAATATGCCTCCAAGTTTACAGAAATGAAACAGAGAGAGGGAAACTGTGGCAGTTTGTCCTATCAAAAAAAAAACTAAATTGAGAGCTCTCATCATCAGGACAGGATAAGATAATCTACACATTGCTAATGAATGATAATGTGTTCCTTTGCTTGATACTTGCTTTACAATTATAAAATTGTTACTAAACATTGCATTTATAGTTTACATAGATTTTATAGTTTGAATATTTATTTTCTTAAAGGGACATTATACCTTAGATTTTTTTTTTGCATAAATGTTTTGTAGATGATCCATTTATATAGCCCATACAGGTTTTTGTTTTTTTGTTGTAAAAAATTATAGTTTTGCTTATTTTTAAATAACATTGTGCTGATTTTCAGACTCCTAACCAAGCCCCAACGTTTTAGGAGTATACTGACATATACCTTCTCCAGCTTGCTCCTGTTTGTGTAAAGGGTCTTTTCATATCCAGAGGAAGTGGGGAGGGGGGAGTGTCTGCTTTCAATGGGTGTTCCAGTCAACCTAATCAAAAGGGCTAAACTGGGAGCTTCTAAGTAAGTTTTTAAAAGGTTTTATACTGGATTTTTAGATCAGTATCTGTGCATATTATTTATTGTAGTGTCTATTACATGTGAAAATTGGTGCAAACTGTCCATTTTTTTCCTCTTGCCCACAACTCTCCCGAGAGAAACATTATCCAGCAGATAAGCACATGTGCAACTGTATAAAAACTCAAAATAAATAAATGAATCAACAATCAATCAAAAGATAGGGACATACCTTCCTCATGACCAAATGAGATTCACAAAATCAGTCAATCAATAAAAAAAATCAATAAACTGTGTCTATAATTTTTTTTTTAATATCAACCTTCAGCCTATACTTGACAAAAACCCCTTAATGTTCCTATGGTGTTGAATGCAATACATACACGCATGAGTTTTTATTTCCTAGTCTTCTTTCATTACTTTACTGATGTTTACTTTATTTAGGCTTTAGAGACATCTCAAGAATATCCCCAGATTTGGGAATTAATTATAACATCTCTACCAAACCTAGGGCTCATTTCCATTGAGCCGTAATTAGGTTTGCATGAGGTCGCAAACCGATAAATATGCTGTTGGAAGCAATTTAGTTTATTGACTGCTTCTGATTGTGCGTTATACTTCAATATCGGCAGCCGGACCCATAGAAAGTATTAGAAGCCGTTTAGCAATAACTTATACCAGGTTATCAATGAAAGCACAAACCGTTAAAGGGGCACTGAACCCAAATTTTTCACGATTCAGATAGAGCATGCAAGTTTAGATGCCGGACCATTTTTGGTGAACAACCTGGGTTGTTCTTGCTGATTGGTGGATAAATTCACCCACCAATAAACAAGTGCTGTCCAGTGTGTTAAACAAAAAAAATAGCCTAGATGCCTTCTTTTTCAAATAAACATAGCAAGAGAACAAAGAAAAATTGATAATAGGAGTAAATTAGAATGTTGCTTAAAAAAATCGCATTCTCTATCTGAATCACAAAATAAAAAATGTGTGTTCAGTGTCCCATTAATACACTGGGGCCGAATTATGCCCCTGTTTCCGCACAAGCCTTCAGGCTCGCGGGCCTAAAGGCCGCTGCTCCATAACTTGTCTGCCTGCTTTGAGGCTGCGGACATCAATCCACCCGATCCTATACGATCGGGCTGATTGACACCCCCCTGCTAGCAGCCGATTGGCTGCGAATCTACAGGGGGCAGCATTGCACAAGCAGTACACAAGAACTGCTTGTGCAATGATAAATGCAGACAGCGTATGCTGTTGGCATTTATCGATGTGCGGCGGACATGATACGCTACATTGTATCATGTCCGCTCGCCCTTTCATAAATCGGCCACCTAGTTTGAATTGAAATTTTAAATCCTTTTTCAATGTAGAAAAAATTAGACTATGTGATATTTATTGTTGTCCCATGTATAGGAATGTTTGCACTTATGTTCTTATGGAAATATCAGTATGTATTTACATATAAAAATATATATGCAAGCACATATCTACAGAATTCAAACTAGTCCTATGCCTAGGGCAGCAATACATATAATACAATATAATTATAATAATAAATAGTATTTACTTATAGTTAAAAAGTATCTTTGTTTTTGTTTCTGTTTAGAGGTGATCACAGGTAATGAGCGCAGGCGTTAAACGTACATTTTATAGTGTAAGGTCAGGTTACCATAGCAACTAACTTGATTTTCAAGAAATCTGACATTGGATGGAAGCGTTAACACGACATTAACTTGCACCTACACAAAAAGAGTGACTGCACGCAATGCTCAAAATATTTACATGGAAACCTGATACTAAAATTGAGCCCTAAAATACTTTTAGCTGTCGGCCAATTCGGTAGCTTACAGCTTCATTTTTTACGGCTCAATGGAAGCGAGCCCTCAGTTTGGATATAATGATAGTTCAAGAGATGGTGGATTTAGATTGTTCTTTAACTCAAGATACTACACAAAGATTGACAGAACTATTAGATGTGACATTTTTATAAATGAATTAATAAAAAAACAAAGCTGAAGCAAATTAAAGATTTAATCTATCGGCTTAACATTTTTATGTACGGATCAGATTTATTATAGGACAAGGTGGTGCCATGAACACAAAGTGAGTTATTTCTGTTAATGGACTGTATATACAGACTGGGCACATAACCTATGTAGTGGCCAGCACTTGCACAATAAAAAGGGCACACTTACTATAATCAGGGTAGCACTTCAGCATAAACTGGGTGCACACCTCTGACACCAGCAGCTACCCCTAAAGCACACTGGGTGCACACCTCTGACACCAGCAGCTACCCCTAAAGCACACTGGGTGCACACCTCTGACACCAGCAGCTACCCCTAAAGCACACTGGGTGCACACCTCTGACACCAGCAGCTACCCCTAAAGCACACTGGGTGCACACCTCTGACACCGGCAGCTACCCATAAAGCACACTGGGTGCTCACCTCTGACACCAGCAGCTACCCCTAAAGCACACTGGGTGCACACCTCTGACACCAGCAGCTACCCCTAAAGCACACTGGGTGCACACCTCTGACACCGGCAGCTACCCCTAAAGCACACTGGGTGCACACCTCTGACACCGGCAGCTACCCCTAAAGCACACTGGGTGCACACCTCTGACACCGGCAGCTACCCCTAAAGCACACTGGGTGCACACCTCTGACACCAGCAGCTACCCATAAAGCACACTGGGTGCACACCTCTGACACCAGCAGCTACCCATAAAGCACACTGGGTGCACACCTGACTCCGGCAGCTACCCCTAAAGCACACTGGGTGCACACCTCTGACACCGGCAGCTACCCCTAAAGCACACTGGGTGCACACCTGACACCGGCAGCTACCCCTAAAGCACACTGGGTGCACACCTCTGACACCGGCAGCTACCCCTAAAGCACAATGGGTGCACACCTCTGACACCAGCAGCTACCCCTAAAGCACAATGGGTGCACACCTCTGACACCAGCAGCTACCCCTAAAGTACACTGGGTGCACACCTCTGACACCGGCAGCTACCCCTAAAGCACACTGGGTGCAATCTCTGACACCGGCAGCTACCCCTAAAGCACACTGGGTGCAATCTCTGACACCAGGAGCTACCCCTAAAGCACACTGGATGCAATCTCTGACACCGGCAGCTACCCCTAAAGCACACTGGGTGCACACCTCTGACACCGGCAGCTACCCCTAAAGCACACTGGGTGCACACCTCTGACACCAGCAGCTACCCCTAAAGCACACTGGGTGCACACCTCTGACACCAGCAGCTACCCCTAAAGCACACTGGGTGCACACCTCTGACACCGGCAGCTACCCCTAAAGCACACTGGGTGCACACCTCTCACACCAGCAGCTACCCCTAAAGCACACTGGGTGCACACCTCTGACACCAGCAGCTACCCCTAAAGCACACTGGGTGCACATCTCTGACACCAGCAGCTACTCCTAAAGCACACTGGGTGCACATCTCTGACACCGGCAGCTATTCCTAAAGCACAATGGGTGCAATCTCTTCTAGATACAAAAATATACAAATGCATACAAAGAAAGAAGTGCTCTACCAGGAACGAACAACAGCCCAATTGTGATTTTCACAGAAGCAACACTGGGTGCACACCTCTGACACCGGCAGCTACCCCTAAAGCACACTGGGTGCACACCTCTGACACCGGCAGCTACCCCTAAAGCACACTGGGTGCACACCTCTGACACCGGCAGCTACCCCTAAAGCACACTGGGTGCACACCTCTGACACCGGCAGCTACCCCTAAAGCACACTGGGTGCACACCTCTGACACCGGCAGCTACCCCTAAAGCACACTGGGTGCACACCTCTGACACCGGCAGCTACCCCTAAAGCACACTGGGTGCACACCTCTGACACCGGCAGCTACCCCTAAAGCACACTGGGTGCAATCTCTGACACCGGCAGCTACCCCTAAAGCACACTGGGTGCAATCTCTGACACCGGCAGCTACCCCTAAAGCACACTGGGTGCAATCTCTGACACCAGCAGCTACCCCTAAAGCACACTGGGTGCAATCTCTGACACCGGCAGCTACCCCTAAAGCACACTGGGTGCAATCTCAGACACCGGCAGCTACCCCTAAAGCACACTGGGTGCAATCTCTGACACCGGCAGCTACCCCTAAAGCACACTGGGTGCACACCTCTGACACCGGCAGCTACCCCTAAAGCACACTGGGTGCAATCTCTGACACCGGCAGCTACCCCTAAAGCACACTGGGTGCAATCTCTGACACCGGAAGCTACCCCTAAAGCACACTGGGTGCAATCTCTGACACCGGCAGCTACCCCTAAAGCACACTGGGTGCAATCTCTGACACCAGCAGCTACCCCTAAAGCACACTGGGTGCAATCTCTGACACCGGCAGCAACCCCTAAAGCACACTGGGTGCACACCTCTGACACCGGCAGCTACCCCTAAAGCACACTGGGTGCACATCTCTGACACCGGCAGCTACCCCTAAAGCACACTGGGTGCAATCTCTGACACCGGCAGCTACCCCTAAAGCACACTGGGTGCACACCTCTGACACCGGCAGCTACCCCTAAAGCACACTGGGTGCACACCTCTGACACCAGCAGCTACCCCTAAAACACACTGGGTGCACACCTCTGACACCAGCAGCTACCCCTAAAGCACACTGGGTGCACACCTCTGACACCAGCAGCTACTCCTAAAGCACACTGGGTGCACATCTCTGACACCGGCAGCTACTCCTAAAGCACACTGGGTGCACACCTCTGACACCAGCAGCTACTCCTAAAGCACACTGGGTGCACACCTCTGACACCAGCAGCTACTCCTAAAGCACACTGGGTGCAATCTCTTCTAGATACAAAAATATACAAATGCAACCTCAGACCATTGTTGCTGTTTCCTTAGGGCCTCGTCAGTGAGGTGCAGCCATATTCCTCACTTATATATAAACGGCAACAATTGCTAAAAACATAAAAAGGAGGATTTAGCTGCAGCTATTGGCCAGAACATTAGTATTACTTGTTGCTTGTGCTCTGCATTACCACTTCACCTCTTTACTAGAGATTCAATAACAGCTTCTCCATTTCAAGCTTAAAGGTACACTGAACCCACATTTTTTTTTCTTTCGTGATTCAGATAGAGCGGCAAGTTTAAGCAACTTTCTAATTTACTCCTATTATAAATTTTTCTTTGTTCTCTTGCTATCTTTATTTGAAAAAGAAGGCATTTAAGCTAAGGAGCCAGTCAATTTTTGGTTCAGACCCTGGGCAGCACTTGTTTATTGGTGGGTGAATTTATCCACCAATCAGAAAGAACAACCCAGGTTGTTCACCAAAAATGGGCCTGCATCTAAACTTACATTCTTGCTATTCAAATAATGATACCAAGAGAATGAAGAAAATTTGATAATAGGAGTAAATTAGAAAGTTGCTTAAAATTGCATGCTTTATCTTAATCATAAAAGAAATAAAATTGGGTTCAGTGTCCCTTTAAAGGGACACTTCACTCAAACATTTTCTGTAATCTATACGAATCAGCAGCATTTATATATGTTGTTTTTTCCCATTAATAAACATGAGATTGCTTTTTTTTATTTAAGAGTTGGGTACTTCCTACTTATGCTGGCAATTTCCTATGCCCGTTGGATGATATGAATTTCAGCAAAAAAAATGTTTTTTTCATATGAAAGACATAAAATGCTTGAGCAAAACAAATACTAAAGGAAGAACTATAACAAACATCACAAAAAAAGAAAAAAAATGTGTATAAAAAGGTGCACATAAAGGATATTGTCTTTTTTTCAGATATCATTTTTATTTGCTGGAAGATCAGTATTTATACAATGTTGAGTAATATCAGCTGAACATTTAAAGTGATAGAAAGGTAACAAATTAAATGTGCATGAGTGAATTTAAATGTGAAACTGAAGAAATTCTGCAATATACTTTCATTAGTCTCTAGTAAGAGTTATTATTATGTAAGTCAAGTGGCATACACACATATGCTGTGAGTGTCACATGCACCAGCATTCAAAGACCACACCTACTCAGAGTATTAGCAGTGGTTTGTATGACACAAATTAAGTCTTTGCTGGCTAAATACAGAGCCAGATCGCTGAGCAGGCATAGCGCGTGGATCCTCTAGTAACACCTAGCATATGTGCATATGCCACCAAAAAAGTAATAACTTATACTAGAAGGATTTTTGATAATAGGAATATATAGCAACAATGCTTCTAATTAAAACTGAAGGGTGTTCATTCACATTTAAATTTTGACCTTTCTATCCCTTGAAGGACAATGCCCTTTTTGTGCACAATATACACACATTTTTTCCCTTTATTATGAAAATGTTTGAATACCGTACTATATTATTAATATTTGTATTTTTCACTTATCGCTGAAATACAAAGGTTGTGATATTAAAGAAAGGGCAAGATATTGAGATTTCACACTGATCTTGTCATTGTTTTCTACTAAAACTAGTCCTAAAGCCTGTGCACATGGATCATTTCTTGCAGTACAACGGTCCCACCCCTTGCTCTCTCTCTCCCCCTCTCTTTTGCTCTCCCCCCCTTCACTTTTGCTCTCTCTCTCTCTCTCCCTCCCCCTCTCTTTTGCTCTATCTCTACCCCCTCTCTTTTGCTCTATCCCTCTCCCCCCTTTCTTTTGCTCTCTCCCTCTCTCTCCCCCTCTCTTTGGCTCTCACTGCCCCCTCTCTTTGGCTCTCTCTTCCCCCTCTTTGGCTCTCTCTCTCTCCCTCCCCCTCTCTTTTGCTCTATCTCTCTCCCCCCTTTCTTTTGCTCTCTCCCTCTCTCTCCCTCTCTTTGGCTCTCACTGCCCCCTCTTTTTGGCTCTCACTGCCCCCTCTCTTTGGCTCTCTCTTCCCCCTCTTTGGCTCTCTCTCTTCCCCCTCTTTGGCTCTCTCTATCTCCCTCTCTCTTTTGCTCTCTCTCTCCCCCTCTCTTTTGCTTTCTCTCTGCCCCCTCTCTTTTGCTTTCTCTCTCTCCCCCCGCTATTTGTCTCTCTCTCGCAGCCACGGCCACTCCCCCATCACGGTGCCCCACCTGGTCACACCTCTCGTCACGCCCATTCATGCCTCTTGTCACACCCCAGTCACGGCGCTCCCTCAGGCCACGCCCACCAGACCACACCCCATTGCGGGTCCCTGTCTGGCCACACCTCTTGTCATGCCCGGTCATGCCTCTCGTCACACATCAGCCACACCCCTATCGCAGCGCTCCAGCCGGCCAAGCCACGCCACCTCTGCTGTCAGGATACTAAAGGCCAGGTGTGTTTGTCCTTGTGAAGTCTCTACTGCGCATCACAGCTTCGGACTAACACGCTTGGCCTTTTTAATTATAGGATGATAACAACAAGTCCAGCTGACAGTGAGGGTAATTACTCACGCTTGGAACTTTATTGGGGAAAAGCTTTCACCTCATCTCCCTAAAGCACCTAGTCAGTAACTTGCATGGAGTATTGGGTTTACTACAGCACGTTTACCCTGCATTACAAGCTCGTTTCATGTGGTTTCACAGTGAGTGTTTTGCGGCAAGTCTTTTCAGTGACCTATAACTTGGCTGCTTGACCCTTGTACATAATGGGTTCTGTTTTCACTGTTAAGAGCCATGAATAATCAGCCTCAGATATAGAATAATAAAGAGCACACAACTTGTGGGCTTTCTGCTCAGTTGATTCATTGGGCAAAAAAGTCACTGAGACCAGATGAATAGTGTGGGAGGGAAGAAATTACAGGCTGGGCAAAACACAACACGGATTTGTGCCGACAGGAAACTCAATGAGTCCAGCTAGCCACATCAGAGGCTGGCTTGTTAACCACTGCATTGCCAGGAGATTCTTAGACCAGTGGGATAATTAGCACTAAAGCTTAACCTCTTCACTGCCAAAGATACTTCAATGTATGATGCAGCAATGCTTTGAAGCCATTTCTGACAGTAGTCACAAGGAAATGCTGAAGTGGAAGACAAAGGTAGCTCCTAACCATTTAAATCATGTATTAATTAGTGGCTTATTAGCAATCTAATCCAAGTAGAGCTGTATTAAAGGTACAGTCTAGTCAAAATTAAACTTGATTCAGATAGGGCATGTCATTTTAAACAACTTTCCAATTTACTTTTATCATCAAATTTGCTTTGTTCTCTTGTTATTCGTATTTGAAAGCTAAACCTAGGTAGGCTCATATGCTAATTTCTAAGCCCTTGAAGGCTGCCTCTTATCTCAGGGCATTTTGACACAGCTAGAGGTTACTAGTTCATGTGTGCCCTATAGATAACATTCTGCTCATGCACGTGGAGTTACCTAGGAGTTAGCACTGATTGGATAAAATGCATGATTGTCAAAAGAACTAAAATAAGGGGGCAGTCTGCAGAGGCTTAGATACAAGGTAATCACAGAGGTAAAAAGTGTATTAATATAACTGTGTTGGTTATGCAAAACTGGGGAATGGGTAATAAAGGGATTATCTAACTTTTCAAACAATAAATATTCAGGAGTAGACTGTCCCTTTAATTAGCACCAACAAATTACTAAACAATATATCACCATTTTATATAGATACAAGTACATTAACCTATTCTATGACTTTTGGGAATCCAGCACATTTATTTGCTCTCCAGGAAATTAAAGGGTTACCAAAACCAACTTGGCTACAATGTATTAGACTTAACATACCAGGAGTTCCTTGGATGTTGCACAAGTTCACACACTATAATATATGATATATCTCTCCCATATATACTATCATTGTAAATCTGGCTTTTATTACACAACATATCAGTGTTGGAAAAATCCCAACAGCAAATATTTCTTAAGCCTATAAATTATAAGTGACTGTGTATGTGCGTCATCTGTATGTCCACTGCTGCGTTACATTCACAGACATCTCCCATCAGTAAGTTTTCTTGTACTTGACAAAACGCATCTGCCTTTACTGCCACTGGGTGATAATGAGCAAGTACAGGCTGTGTCGCTGCCGCACGCAGTGGTGGGACTAGACAAGTCCATATTATAGATCCCAATTAGTAAGGTTTGCAAATTCATTATAGAAAATTTGACAAGTACTGACATTAATTAGCAGGCAAGGAGGATAAAGACACCAAGTTTACGCCGTGTGCCTTACAAGAAAGGAGCTTGATGCCCCTGTTTCCGCGCAAGCCTTCAGGCTCGCTGGAAACAGCGGTTATAAAGCAGCGTTCTAAAGACCGCTGCTCCATAACTTGTCGGCCTGCTCTGAGGCTGCGGACAGAAATCAACCTGATTCTATACTATCGGGCTGATTGACGCCCCCTGCTGGCGGCCAATCTGCAGAGGGCGACATTGCAAAAGCAGTTCCCAAGAGCTGCTTGTGCAATGATAAATGCCGACAGCGTATGATGTCGGCATTTATCGATGTGCGGCGGACATGAAACACTACATCGTACCATGTCCGCTAGCACTTTGGTAAATTGGCCCCAAAGAAAAGTATAGGGAAGGTAACTGTGGCCATTTATATGTCCTATGAAGCTACAGATGGTGCAGAGGAAATACGAGCACCAAAGTCATCTACCTCCCACCAGGCAGAAAAAAACGTTTTTTATTATCTTTTATTTGTAAAGCTCTAACTTTAGCTAAACTGACTGCAAATACTTAAGTATTAATGTCTGGATATTGACTTCTAGCCTGTAAAATAGTCATAGTGCTCAGGGAACATTTTATATATATATATATATAGACAGGGTCACACATTTGCTTTCTCTAGTTCTTATATATAGTATTGCTCAGCATTATGGAGTCACTTTGGAACACTGCTTACACTGTTTAAGATCAGGACAAACGTCTGTTACATGTTTAAAGGGACAGTTTAGTCAAAATTAAACTTTAATGATTCAGATAGGGCATGTAATTTTAAATAACTTTACAATTTTCTTTTATCATCAAATTTGATTTGTTTTCTTGGTATTCTTTATTCTAATTCCTTGAAGGCCACCTCTTATCTAAATGCATTTGACAGTTTTTCACAGCTAGAGGGCGTAAGTTCATGTGTGCCATATAAATAACATTGTGCTCACTCCTGTGAAGTTACTTATGAGAGGGCACTGATTGGCTAAAATGCTAATCTGTCAAAATAACTGGGCGGTCTGCAGAGGTTTAGATACAAGGTAATCATGTATTAAAATAACCGTGTTGGCTCTACAAAACTGGGAATGGGTAATAAAGGGATTATCTATCTTTTAAACAATAACAATTCTTGAGTGGACTGTCCCTTTAAATTGTTCTGATGCTTTTTCTACCTGTGCAGAAGTCTCTGGACCTCCGCACATGGCATATTAGTGGGCATTACCTGTAATACTGTCCTGCTGGCAGATGCCTGGATATTTTTTCATCCCAGATTTTTCTGCGATGAGATTTTTTCATTCAGTGAACATTTTTCTGTAGGTCACTTTCAAATGAAAAGGAATTTTAATTTAGGCAGTTACACTAAAGCATCAGCTCCATTGTAACGTGTTGATTAGGATTCACTACAGAATACATTTTTTTTAATGGTTTATAATATATTGCAGCAGTTAAAAATTGTATAGTGAATTAGCTGTAGAGAGAAAACATACATGTTGTTATGTTTTTAAAATGTCTCTTGAATAAAGGTGTTTCCATTACACTTGGTCTAAACATCATATAATGATAAAGTAAAAATGTAGTAATAAAAAGGTGCATTGCTCACAAGAACATCTTACATTCAGGAGTCTCAGCTTTGCAAACCAGGAAAGGCTAGGGGGCAGGGTTGAAAAAAAAATCCCTGAGAGCCAATCATCAGGCAGTTTGCTCTGATACTCTGCTCCGTATTTGACTGTTCTCTTCAAACAGCGCTTTACTCAGGCAGTACTGTGTTAAGGAAAACTTACACAGTGCAGCCAGAACATAATGCTATTTAAAGAGAACAGCCTGATGTGGAGCAGCGCTGCAAAATGAAAGTGATAACATTACCTGCAAACTGTGTAATGCTACCTATCATCTTTATATTATATCAAAGTGTGAATTGTCCTACATTTCCTTTGTAGTTAAATAAAAACAAACTGCTATGAAAGTCTTTTCTTATGGAATAAATAATCCCTATGCAAGGCATAGGAGGAATCACTGTGCCAGAAATGTATTTGAAAACTTAGTGATAAATATAGGTTATTGTGAGTGTGTGTTGGGGGTGGGGTGGGAATAAATGGATTGGGATTCTATTTGAAACCCTACTACAGCCATGCACGTATGGGAATTCTTATTGGGCTGGGGGCTTGTCAGTCTAATTTAGTAACCAATTAATAAAATACCTTCTCCTAATCATCAAAGTACGATTAGCTATCCATTTACCCATCTACTGATCTCACATCCTCTATAAAATAGTACATTTGCAACAGAGTTCTGCAATGAGCCTTCTAGTAATAACCTTTAGTTTATTCTCTATACTAAATCTGTTGACTGTCAAACTTGGCTGCTACACAGTGCTTTTTATTTTTCCGCTAGCAGCAAAAGCACCTAGACAAGTTCTATACCCTCATTTTACACCTTATATTTATAAATATGTTTCTGAGATTTGCATTAAACTCAGAGTGATGTTTATTAGTACTGCTCGGTATGTATGCATTTGTCTTGTTTACCTATCATTTTATTTCTGCCGTTCTAGTGAGAGCTGCAGTAGGAGTGAGCGGCGCATTTAAAAAATAAAACCCACATTAAGCTAATGAATTCATTAATAACGCAGGAACAGGCTGAGCTCGGCAGAGGTTTACAGTTGCATGCAAATGTTCTTGCATCCGTATAGCACAAAAACAAACGGCAATTTCAATAGAAATGTGAAGGACACATAAAACAAGGTGGTTAGTGAAAGAAAAAAAGAAAAGTCTGAAAGATTCACAGCCTGTGATCTATAATTACTGCATTATTAAATAAATATAAAGCCATTGCTGATTCCATTACTGCAGCAGATAAATGGAATATTGTCTTACATGCGATATTTTCTCATCAGATCTGTGGTTCAGGTCTGTGAAGGAAATACAAATATTTAGTTGAATATAGGACTTTAGTGTCCCAGATTAGAGACATTAAAGGAACATTTTGATGGGAAAGTTACACAATCTAGTTTGTTGTAGAGCATGTGATTTATGCACTACTGATCCCAGCTAACTATGGCTGTGTTCATATTGCTGACAAAAATCATTCCCAGTCCTCCAATACTGGTTAAAACATCTATTAGTCACAAAGCCATCATATTATGCTTATTAGTATCTTGATAGTTGCACTTGTGCACAATTATGGGCACTGCCATCTTGGTCAAGTTTAGTGGAAGTCTTCTTGTACGGCAATTTGATGGCTGTTCACAACTTAATGTGACGCAACTGGCACATCACGGTTTCAGTAATGCTTTGCACTGCATCATTTTCACACCAGTTTTTGATGATATTTTTATCAACACTATAAGCCCCCCAGTGCCCATTTATTGGTTCTCTGGCAGATTTCTGGGTGAAATTTCTTGTTAAACTGAACTGGCTTGTTTTCCATTTTTGGCAATGTCTTCTGAGTATTCTGAAAGACAGCTGATGACCTCTCCTAATCTGACCAGCTTTTGCCACTGATCAGGATTCCTCTTCTGTTGTTGACCTCTGCTGAACTGAACTTGTTTGTGCTTTGCCATTGGCTGCTACTGGTCTGCTTGTTCTAACCCTGTCTGCCAATTTGTTCGGGACTATTTACTGGTATTCACCTTGGCTCCGTCTCCATCAATTTGCACTGATGGTGGGTCAGGGGGCCCATCAAGAAAGCTGTGGTTAGACCTATCTACTTTCCCTCCTCAGCACCTGGGTCCACTTTTAAACTAACATAATTTAATGTTTCACATTGACAAAGTACGTCAGGAGAAGGTTGTTTTTTTACTGATTTTAGTGGGAGCTGACAAAATGTGCACACAGTTTTAATGGCTTGTTGTATACTGTTGTTAATTAATATGTTGTTAATGGACTCATATACAGAACATGCACACACAGACACACACACACACACACACACATATATATATACACACACACACACACACATATATATATAAAACCGTCTAGATTGTAAGTTCCCAGGGGGATAGGGCCCTCAATTCCCCCTGTATTTGTCTGTAAAATTTTGTGTCTTATCGTATTGTTTCTTCACGGTACTGTTATCCTTGTACCCATGGGCAGCGCTGCGGAATCTGTCGGCGCTTTATAAATAAAGAATAATAATAATATATGCCTGTGTGTATGTACATAAGTATACACAAGTGTGAACACATACAAATACACACAAGCATACATATATGTTGAGTGTATGTACATATGTATGAGTTTGCACGAATGCACACACATACACACATATAATGCACACACATACACACATATAATGCACACACATACACACATATAATGCACACACATATAATGAACACACATACACACATATAATGCACACACATACACACATACACACATATAATGCACACACATACACACATAATGCACACACATACACACATATAATGCACACACATACACACATATAATGCACACACATATAATGCACACACATACACACATATACACATATAATGCACACACATACACACATACACACATATAATGCACACACATACACACATATAATGCACACACATACACACATATAATGCACACACATACACACATACACACATATAATGCACACACATACACACATATAATGCACACACATACACACATATAATGCACACACATATAATGCACACACATACACACATATAATGCACACACATATAATGCACACACATACACACATATAATACATACACACATATAATGCACACACATACACACATATAATGCACACACATATAATGCACACACATACACACACATATAATGCACACACATACACACATATAATGCACACACATACACACATATACATGTGTCTCTCTCTTTCTCACTCTCTTAATCTTTCTATCCATCTCTCTCTCCGCCATCTCCTGACAAGGTACCTACTTTAATGGCTATTTATGTGCAGGGCCCTGGTCTCTGTATTTTCCATACCTCATCTGCCCCTTCTGTAAGTAAGAGTCTCTGCAGGTCCAGTGTTTAACAGAATGAACAAATATTTTATTAAGAGGGACAGTAGTGCTGGCCCTGCAGACATCCTGTATCCTGGTTTATCCTAATTCCTCTGCTACCAATTCATTAATTAATGTAAAAAATGGCTCAATACTTTGTCTGTTATATTCATAAACATCCTCTTTTGACTTGAATTCTCCACATTTCAGCACAAATCTAATACAAATTTAATCAGTGAGAAGTGTAAGCAAATAAAAATGCTGTGGGGGATATTTATAAAAGGTCAGTCGGACCTGATCCGACAGTGCGTATCAGGTCCGACAGTGTGTATCAGGTCCGACAGTGCGTATCAGGTCCGACAGTGCGTATCAGGTCCGACAGTGCGTATCAGGTCCGACAGTGCGTATCAGGTCCGACAGTGCGTATCAGGTCCGACAGTGCGTATCAGGTCCGACAGTGCGTATCAGGTCCGACAGTGCGTATCAGGTCCGACAGTGGGTATCAGGTCCGACAGTGCGTATCAGGTCCGACAGACTTCGCTGAATGCGGACAACGATACGCTCTCCGCATTCAGCATTGCACCTGCAGCTCTTGTGAACTTCTGGTGCAACGCCGCCCCTGCAGATTCGTGGCCAATCGGCTGCTAGCAGGGGGTGTCAATCAACCCAATCGTATTCGATCGAGTTGAATTGTGGTGATCTCTGTCTGCCTCCTCAGAGCAGGCGGACAGGTTATGGAGCAGCGGTGTTTCTGGCGAGCCTGAAGACTCCCCACAAACATACGGAGCTTGATAAATGGGCCTTCCTATTAAACTGAAATCACAAGCAAAATATAAACATTCGTATTTCTTTGCAAACAATGGCTTAAATGTAGGCTCTCCCTTTTCTTTCTCAATTTGCAGCACATGAACCTCAATTTGATTTATTCAATTATTTATTTTGCTTTGTACTCTTGCTATACTTTGTTGAAAAGCATACCTAGATATGCTCAGTAGCAGCAATGCACTAATGGGAGCTAGCTGCTGATTGGTGAAAGCACATATATGCCTCTTTTAATTGGCTAGCTAGCTCCCAGTAGTGCAATGCTGCACCTTCAAAAAAAATACCAAGAAAATGAATCAAATTTGATAATAGAAGTAAATTGGAAAGTTGTTTCAAATTGTATCCTCTATCTGAATAAAAATAGGTTTAATGTCCCTTTTAATCTCATTACAAGTGGCACGCTAATGTTAAGGCAGACATGATGCTGCAATATCGCGAAGCGCTAACTTGCGAACATATTACAAGTTGAAAACAAAAGCGTACCGCCGAGCTCCATCTAAATTTGTAGTTGTTAGCGTGACTGAAGACATGATGTACAGGGTTACAGATAAAAATAAATGTGCACCAATCACAAGATAAATACATTAAAATAAAGTGTTGCACTCATATATACATTATCTAATAAAAATGATTTATATCATTATTAATAAAAAAAATATAAGGGTTAAAAGGCATATGGTATATGACAAGGTATTTGAAAGGCTCTTTCCACTCAAATACCTTAAAACTTGAAAAATATTTTTTTTATATTTTATTAGGTTTTTTTACTGTCTGTTTTCACATAGGAGAAAACGTTCTTCGTATTTTTAAATATATATATATATATCTGTACATACCAACTATTCATATAGATATACAGGTATAGATACATATTCTAGAAAAATAATTTTATATATATATATTATCAGAGCACATAAGTGTAACTTGCTATTGCTGTAAAGTTCCTCTGAAAATTGTAATATGATTTTAAACCATTTCTCTTGTTTACAGATGTCTTGCAATGCAGTAATGAATGGCTGGTGTATGCAAATACACATATATAATGTATCTAATGTAAAACATCACCTCTACAAACAAGGTGACCAGGTTTGTGAAGGGTAAAACCAGTGGTGTTACAGCGAGGGCAGCTTCCATCTCTTTATCTCTTAATTAAAGTGAAGAGGTAATTGTTTTCTGTGTCAGGATTGCAGGCGTTCTCCTGGGAGCACAGAACTCCGCACAAATAAAGCAAACGCCCTCAGAGGCGTAATAAAGAAGTTTCATTTAGCAAAAGCGAAGCTGCCAGGCTAAACCCTTTCATTACTGGGGAGAAAGATTCTGCTTAGCAGTGAGAGTACATATAATGTATCTGCATCTGTTCTCCCCAGTGAGTGGCACATGATAGCCTTCTATAAACAGGTTTAGTTTATCCTCCTCTTTACCACACTGGCATGAAATGCAAGCTGTTCCAGAGATAGCCGTGAGATGTGCCAAGCTGACGGCTAGCTGAGGGATAGGTAATTAGCCTGAGTCTAAAGCTGTCCATTTCAATCCCTCATAGCTCTTGTCTGTGTGAGACAATCAATAGGTGCGAACACATTCCCTGGTCCTATGTGACAGAGCCGCTGTTTTATGTCAGGATGTGAAGACTGAAAGCTCAGCTCATCTGCTCCAGCACCATCTCCCAATTCCACAAGGACCCATCAAGCTGTCACTGAGCTTATTGAGAGAACAGCCTGAGATATGTACCTGGGATGGTAGCGATCCCTGGGGATAACAGCACACCATGATGGGAAAATAGCATTATCTGCATGCAACTAGCAAACAGCATCTATACATTGTAAAGTTTAAATCATAACAGGATAAATGCTGGAGGATAACTGAGCAAGGAACATACCTCGTCCCTAGACCGGACCATGGACTGGCACTATGATGGTCCCCTTGGCTCATGAGTCAGGTGACTTATGATCATTTTATGTGGTTAAACACTGGATCAAGTGCTCCCTCTAAGGACAACTTTGTGTGCGGCCCAGTAGTGAAACAGTTAATAAGAGAACCATACCTTATAGTGTTTGTTAATTGCAGGGTGTGGTTCCCTAATTAACTGTGTCACTGCTGGGCCACACACAAAACTGGCCTTAGAGGGGACACTGAGGTCAGAATATTGTTATAACCAGAAACTTCTCAGAAAACAGTGAAGCAAGAAAGTTATAACCTAATTTTTTTACCATAAATCTGTTTATTGTATTGGTCTAGAACTGGTAAAAGAGAGCAGTAGGATCTAAAATTAACCAGAGATCTAATTAATTTTATAAATGTCCACCAAATGCCCCCAAAATACTGTGCAATGTATTTTATAAAAACAAATAAAGATAGTAGCAGCTTTATCTTTTAGTAAAATAACTGCACTAGGCAGTATTTTGGGGGTAACGTTGGCAGGAGTGAGTTATTAGAAAAAAAAGTGCATTGCTGTTTACACGTGGGCAGTAGAGAAAAGAGAGGGGGAACGTTCTTGTGCTCCCTTAAAGGGACAACGTATATTATTTTCATATAACTGCATGTAATAGACACTACTATAAAAATCCAGTATAAAACCTTTTACAAACTTACTTAGAAGCTCCCAGTTTAGCTCTGTTGATGAGGTTAGGCTGGGGCACCCAGTGAAAGGGGCTGGGAAAGCAGGAAGAGCAGACACTACCCCCTCCCCTGTATATGAAAAGATAGATTACACAAACAGGAGAATGCGGAAATCTGTCGATTTCAGTCTACATCTGATAGTTTGGGGCATGGTTAGGAGTCTGAAAATCAGCACAATGTTTTTAAAAAATAAGCAAAACTATACATTGTTACAAAAACACTCCCAGATGGGCTATATAAATGGATCATCTACAAAATATTTAAACAAAGAAAAATTTAGCGTACAATGTCCCTTTAAGGAGGTTTAAGAAAGAGCAGTATCTTAAAGGGACAGTACACTGTAACATTGTTTTTCCATTAATGTATTTTAAATTACTTGTTATACCAACTGCAGGGTATAAAATATTTGAGAAATTGCATTTTCATGCTTATTTGTGTATATGAAGTAGCTGATTTGTGCTTTGAAACCACAGCCTATTACAATGGGTTGAACTTAAAGTGAATGTAAATTTTGATGCTAAAGTGCCCGGTTTTTCAAACTTCGATTAAAAATAGGGGCACTTTATTTAATTCAACAAAATTTACATTTCACTCCTGAAACCTTTTAATCTTCACAGCAGCTCCAGCTTCCTCAACCTGTTTCAAAGCCTCTTCCTGGGTCTAAAAACACAATTTATGCTTACCTGATAAATTTATTTCTCTTGTGGTGTATCCAGTCCACGGATCATCCATTACTTGTGGGTTATTCTAATTCCCAACAGGAAGTTGCAAGAGGACACCCACAGCAGAGCTGTCTATATAGCTCCTCCCCTAACTGTCATATCCAGTCATTCGACCGAAAACAAGCAGAGAAAGGAGAAACCATAGGGTGCAGTGGTGACTGTAGATTTAAATGAAAAAATTACCTGCCTTAAAATAACAGGGCGGGCCGTGGACTGGATACACCACAAGAGAAATAAATTTGTCAGGTAAGCATAAATTGTGTTTTCTCTTGTAAGGTGTATCCAGTCCACAGATCATCCATTACTTGTGGGATAACAATACCAAAGCTAAAGTACACGGATGAAGGGAGAGACAAGGCAGGTACTTAAATGGAAGGTACCACTGCCTGTAAAACCTTTCTCCCAAAAATAGCCTCCGAAGAAGCAAAAGTATCAAATTTGTAGAATTTTGAAAAAGTATGAAGCGAAGACCAAGTCGCCGCCTTGCAAATCTGTTCAACAGAAGCCTCATTTTTAAAGGCCCATGTGGAATCCACAGCTCTAGTAGAATGAGCTGTAATCCTTTCAGGAGGATGCTGGCCAGCAGTCTCATAGGCTAAGCGGATTATGCTTCTTAGCCAAAAAGAAAGAGAGGTTACCGAAGCCTTTTGACCTCTCCTCTGTCCAGAGTAGACAACAAACAAAGCAGATGTTTGACAAAAATCTTTAGTAGCTTGTAAGTAAAACTTTAAAGCACGAACCACGTACAGATTGTGTAATAGACGTTCCTTCTTTGAAGAAGGATTAGGACACAAGGATGGAACAACAATCTCTTGATTGATATTCTTGTTAGATACCACCTTAGGTAAAAACCCAGGTTTGGTACGCAGGACTATCTTATCCGTATGGAAGATCAGATAAGGAGAATCACATTGTAAAGCAGATAACTCGGAAACTCTACGAGCCTTGGAAATAGCTATCAAAAACAGAACTTTCCAAGATAAAAGTTTGATATCTATGGAATGAAGAGGTTCAAACGGAACTCCTTGAAGAACCTTAAGAACCAAATTTAAGCTCCATGGGGGAGCAACAGGTTTAAACACAGGCTTGATTCTAACCAAAGCCTGACAAAATGCCTGAACATCTGGAACATCTGCCAGATGCTTGTGCAAAAGAATAGACAGAGCAGAAATCTGTCCTTTTAACCCCTTAATGACCACAATGTACCCTGTATGTCACTGGTCGTTAAGGGTTTTTTCAGGACATAATAGCAAAAGTCTAGCAAGAACACGCTATTAATGCCCTCCCTCCAGCAGGCTTTGTTGAATAGAGCAGTCTCAACGCTGGTGGTAAGACCACGCTATAAAACAATCAAGTCCCAAAAAAATGCCAGCGACATACAGGGTACGTCGCTGGTCCTTAAGGGGTTAAGGAACTAGCTGACAATCCTTTTTCCAAACCATCTTGGAGAAAAGATAATATCCTGGGAATCCTAACCCTTGGATTCACACCAATAAAGATATGTACGCCATATTTTATGGTAAATTTTCCTGGTGACAGGCTTTCGAGCCTGTATTAAGGTATCAATGACTGACTTGGAGAAGCCACGCTTTGATAAAATCAAGCGTTCAATCTCCAGGCAGTCAGTCTGAGAGAAATTAGATTTGGATGGTTGAAAGGACCCTAAAGTAGAAGGTCCTGTCTCAGAGGCAGAGTCCATGGTGGAAAGGATGCTATGTCCACCAGATCTGCATACCAGGTCCTGCGTGGCCACGCAGGCGCTATCAAAATCACTGATGCTCTCTCCTGCTTGACCTTGGCAATCAGTCGAGGGAGCAGAGGAAACGGTGGAAACACATAAGCCAGGTTGAAAGACCAGGGCGCTGCTAGAGCAGCTATTAGCGTCGCCTTGGGATCCCTGGACCTGGATCCGTAACAAGGAAGCTTGGCATTCTAGCGAGACGCCATGAGATACAGTTCTGGTTTGCCCCAACGATGAATCAATTGTGCAAACACCTCCGGATGGAGTTCCCACTCTCCCGGATGAAAAGTCTGACAACTTAAAAAATCCACCTCCCAGTTCTCTACACCTGGGATATGGATAGCTGATAGGTGGCAAGAGTGAGTCTCTGCCCAGCAAATTATCTTTGAGACTTCTAACATCGCTAGGGAACTTCTTGTTCCCCCTTGATGGTTGATGTAAGCCACAGTCGTGATGTTGTCCGACTGAAATCTGATGTACCTCAGAGTTGCTGAGGCCAAGCCTGAAGAGCATTGAATATCGCTCTTCCAGAAAATTTATTGGAAGGAGTGTCTCCTCCTGAGTCCACGATCCCTGAGCCTTCAGGGAGTTCCAGACCTAGAAGGCTGGCATCTGTTGTTACAATTGTCCAATCTGGCCTGCGAAAGGTCATACCTTTGGACAGATGGACCCGAGATAGCCACCAGAGAAGAGAATCCCTGGTCTCTTGATCCAGATTTAGTAGAGGGGACAAATCTGTGTAATCCCCGTTCCACTGACTGAGCATGCATAGTTGCAGCGGTCTGAGATGTAGGCATGCAAACGGCACTATGTCCATTGCCGCTACCATTAAGCCTATTACTTCCATGCACTGAGCCACCGAAGGGAGCGGAATGGAATGAAGAACACGGCAGGAATTTAGGAGCTTTGATAACCTGGACTCCATCAGGTAAATTTTCATTTCTACAGAATCTATCAGAGTCCCTAGGAAGGAAACTCTTGTGAGTGGGGATAGAGAACTCTTTTCCTCGTTCACTTTCCACCCATGCGATCTCAGAAATGCCAGTACTACGTCCATATGAGACTTGGCAATTTGGAAGTTTGACACCTGTATCAGGATGTCATCTAAATAAGGGGCCACTGCTATGCCCCGCGGCCTTAGGACCGCCAGAAGCGACCCTAGAACCTTCGTAAAGATTCTTGGGGCTGTAGCTAATCCAAAGGGAAGAGCTACAAACTGGTAATGCCTGTCTAGAAAGGCAAACCTGAGAAACCGATGATGATCGTTGTTATCGGAATGTAAAGATAAGCATCCTTTAAATCCACTGTAGTCATATATTGACCCTCCTGGATCATAGGTAGGATGGTACGAATAGTTTCCATCTTGAATGATGGAACTCTGAGGAATTTGTTTAAGATCTTTAGATCCAAAATTGGTCTGAAGGTTCCCTCTTTTTTGGGAACCACAAACAGATTTGAGTAAAAACCCTGTCCCTGTTCCTCCTTTGGAACTGGATGGATCACTCCCATAACTAGGAGGTCTCGTACACAGTGTAAGAATGCCTCTCTCTTTATCTGGTTTGCAGATAATTGTGAAAGGTGAAATCTCCCTTTTGGGGGGGGAAGCTTTGAAGTCCAGAAGATATCCCTGGGATATAATTTCCAACGCCCAGGGATTCTGGACATCTCTTGCCCACGCCTGGGCGAAGAGCGAAAGTCTGCCCCCTACTAGATCCGTTACCGGATAGGGGGCCGTTCCTTCATGCTGTCTTAGAGGCAGCAGCAGGCTTTTTGGCCTGCTTACCTTTGTCCCAGGTCTGGTTAGTTCTCCAGACCGTCTTGGACTGAGCAAAAGTTCCCTCTTGTTTGCATTAGAGGAAGTTGATGCAGCACTTGCCTTGAAGTTTCGAAAGGCACAAAAATTAGACTGTTTGGCCCTTGATTTGGACCTGTCCTGAGGAAGGGCATGACCTTTTCCTCCAGTGATATCAGCAATAATCTCCTTCAAACCAGGCCCGAATAGGGTCTGCCCCTTGAAGGGAATGTTAAGCAGCTTAGATTTTGAAGTCACGTCAGCTGACCATGATTTAAGCCATAGCGCCCTGCGCGCCTGTATAGCAAAACCAGAATTCTTAGCCGTTAGTTTAGTCAAATGAACAATGGCATCAGAAAACAAAGGAATTTGCTAGCTTAAGTGCTCTAAGCTTGCCAAGTATGTCATCCAATGGAGTCACTACCTGTAAAGCCTCTTCCAGAGACTCAAACCAGAACGCAGCAGCAGCAGTGACAGGAGCAATGCATGCAAGGGGCTGTAGGATAAAACCTTACTGAATAAACATTTTCTTAAGGTAACCTTCTAATTTTTTATCCATTGGATCTAAAAAAGCACAACTGTCCTCGACAGGGATAGTAGTACGCTTTGCTAAAGTAGAAACTGCTCCCTCCACCTTAGGAACTGTCTGTCATAAGTCCCGTGTGGTGGCGTCTATTGGAAACATTTTTCTAAAAATAGGAGGGGAAGAGAACGTCACACCTGGTCTATCCCATTCCTTATTAATAATTTCTGTAAAACTTTTAGGTATTGGAAAAACATCAGTACACACCGGCACTGCATAGTATTTATCTAGTCTACACAATTTCTCTGGCACTGCAATTGTATCACAGTCATTCAGAGTAGCTAAAACCTCCCCGAGAAACACGCGGAGGTGTTCAAGCTTAAATTTAAATGTAGAAATATCAGAATCAGGTTGCATCATCTTTCCTGAGTCAGAAACGTCACCCACAGACTGAAGCTCTCCTTCCTCAGCTTCTGCATATTGTGAGGCAGTATCAGACATTGTTCTTAAAGCGTCAGTATGCTCTGCATTTCATCTAACCCCAGAGCTATCTCGCTTACCTCTAAATTCAGGTAGTCTGGTTAATACCGCTGACAGTGTATTATCCATGACTGCCGCCATGTCTTGTAAAGTAATCGCTATGGGCACCCTAGATGTACTTGGCGCCATTTGAGCGTGAGTCCCTTGAGCGGGAGTCAAAGGATCTGACACGTGGGGAGAGTTAGTTGGCATAACTTCCCCCTCGTCAGATTCCTCTGGTGATAAATTTTTTTAAAGACAGAATATGATCTTTATTGCTTAAAGTGAAATCAGTACATTTGGTACACATTCTAAGAGGGGGTTCCACCATGGCTTTTAAACATAATGAACAAGGAGTTTCCTCTATGTCAGACATGTTTCTACAGACTAGCAATGAGACTAGCAAGCTTGGAAAACACTTTAAATCAAGTTAACAAGCAAATATAAAAAACGGTACTGTGCCTTTAAGAGAAACAAATTTTGTCAAAATTTGAAAAACAGTGAAAAAAGGCAGTAAATCAAACAAAATTTTTACAGTGTATGTAATAAATTAACAGAGCATTGCACCCACTTGCAAATGGATGATTAACCCCTTAATTCAAAAAACGGATAAAAACCCCCCCGATATAGACGTTTTTTAACAGACACAACAAACTGCCACAGCCTGCTGTGGCCCTACCTTTCCCAATAAACGACTTTGGAAAGCCTTTGAGCCCTTTAGAGATGTCCTATAGCATACAGGGGACTCCTGAGGGAAGCTGGATGTCACAGTTTGTAATTTTAACTGCAACAACTGTAACTTTTATACTACAACAGTGGAAAGCCTCAGGAAACTGTTTCTAGGCAAAATTTAAGCCAGCCATGTGGAAAAAAACTAGGCCCCAATAAAGTTTTATCACCAAAGCATATATAAAAACGATTAAACATGCCAGCAAACGTTTTATATTGCAATTTTATAAGGGTATTACCCCTGAGAGTAAGCATGATACCAGTCGCTATTAAATAACTGTATTCAGGCTTAACTTACATTAATCCGGTATCAGCAGCATTTTCTAGCATTTTCCATTTCTAGAAAAAATTGTAACTGCACATACCTCATAGCAGAGTAACCTGCACGCCATTCTCCCGCTGAAGTTACCTCTCTCCTCAGACATATGTGAGAACAGCAATGGATCTTAGTTACAACCTGCTAAGATCATAGAAAACTCAGGCAGATTCTTCTTTTATTTATTGCCTGGGATAAAATAGTACAACTCCGGTACCATTTAAAATAACAAACTTTTGATTGAAGATAAAAAAACTGACTATATTTCACCACTCTCTCTTACTACCTCCATGCGTGTTGAGAGTTGCAAGAGAATGACTGGATATGGCAGTTAGGGGAGGAGCTATATAACAGCTCTGCTGTGGGTGTCCTCTTGCAACTTCCTGTTGGGAATGAGAATAACCCACAAGTAATGGATGATCCGTGGACTGGATACACCTTACAAGAGAAATGAGGCATCCGGCTTCCTCCAACCACAGCATTGAATCAGACACTGATTCCCCGTGGGGGAAGCTGTGATTGGAGGATGACTTATCAATCATTTTTGACATCAGAAATGGCTTGTGAGACCGGTGGAAGCTGGAGCTGCTGTGAAGTTTAAAAGGTATTTTTTCACAACAGGAGTGAAATGTAAATTTTGATGAATTAAAGTGCTCCTGTTTTTAATCAAAGTTTTAAAAACCGGGCACTTTAGCATCAAAATATACATTCACTTTAAAGGTGATATCATATCTCATTATGTTATAACTTTGTGCACACAGACTTGCTTCCTTATCTTTATTTTTGGCTGAAACATCAAAGCTCAGTACATAGAGAGAACAATGGACAATTATCATTTTATTACTTAACTATCCTGCATCCCACTGAGAGTGTAATCTCTTCTGCTGGCTGTGTATACTTAGGCTATTCAATAGCCTATACTCCAGTATCAAAACTTTCAGTATAGGTGGCTATACCACAGGCTAAATCAGCTATTTCAAATGCTGAAATAGGAGTAAAGGAGCTACTTGTAACCAATTTAATACACTCTAGCAGGTAAAAAGGATCATTGGGAATTATTTAAAGGGGAGAACATTTTTGGGTGAACTGTCCCTTTAAGTTTTTTTTTGTTGCATGAAAAAATGTGAAGAAAAAGCTGTTTCAATTTACATCAAATCTAAAAACAGCTGTAGTGCTTATTTTATATATATATATATATATACAATTACTCAAGCAGAGCGCACTCTCACCTAAAAGACAGCTACCAGGGTGCAGGCAGGCAAATTCACAGTTCCATAAACAGCATGCACTCACTGGTTTTATGAAAATATTGCTTTATTGGCACACAAAGAAATCAGTGACATTTCAGGAATCTCACCCCTTCATCAAACTAAGTGAGAGGGGGTGAGATCCCTGAAACATCACTGATTCCTTTGTGTGCAAATAAAGCACTATTTTCATAAAACTAGTGAGCGCATGCTGTTTATGGAAATATATATACAGGTGGCCCTCGGTTTACAACGGTTCAATTTGCACCGTTTCAGAATAACAACCTTTTTTTTCAGTCATGTGACTTCTATTGAAAAGCATTGAGAAGCAGTGCATTGATTAAAATAGCCAGTAGGTGGAGCTGTCCGCTTGAGTTGCAGCAAAGATATGCAAGCCAAGCAAGCTGAAATTAATCAGTTTAACCAGACCTGAGCTATCGAGCAGCTTGCAAAGGAACAAGATCTTCCTGTCTATAAATTAGTCCAGATTGGAATGCATAGAAAGAACTGATTGCAGAAAAATGCAAATAAAGTCTGTGTTATGATTATTTTATTAGGTTTATAATGCTGTTTAGCAAATGTGTTTGTTCATTTAACTTAGTTTAATTATATATTCTGTGTTGTGTGATTATTTTATTAGGTTTATAATGCTGTTTAGCATTTAAAGTCTTTATTTAAAAAACAGAATTTATGCTTACCTGATAAATTACTTTCTCCAACGGTGTGTCCGGTCCACGGCGTCATCCATAACTTGTGGGAATATTCTCTTCCCCAACAGGAAATGGCAAAGAGCACAGCAAAAGCTGTCCATATAGTCCCTCCTAGGCTCTGCCCACCCCAGTCATTCGACCGACGGACAGGAAAAAAAAAAAACAGGAGAAACTATAAGGTGCCGTGGTGACTGTAGTTAAAGAAAGAAATTCATCAAACCTGATTAAAAAACCAGGGCGGTCCGTGGACCGGACACACCGTTGGAGAAAGTAATTTATCAGGTAAGCATAAATTCTGTTTTCTCCAACATTGGTGTGTCCGGTCCACGGCGTCATCCATAACTTGTGGGAACCAATACCAAAGTTTTAGGACACGGATGAAGGGAGGGAGCCAATCAGGTTACCTAAACAGAAGGCACAACGGCTTGCAAAACCTTTCTCCCAAAAATAGCCTCCGAAGAAGCAAAAGTATCAAATTTGTAGAATTTGGCAAAAGTGTGCAGGGAAGACCAAGTCGCTGCCTTACATATCTGATCAACAGAAGCCTCGTTCTTGAAGGCCCATGTGGAAGCCACAGCCCTAGTAGAGTGAGCTGTGATGCGTTCAGGAGGCTGCCGTCCGGCAGTCTCGTAAGCCAATCGGATGATGCTTTTCAGCCAAAAGGAAAGAGAGGTAGCAGTAGCTTTTTGACCTCTCCTCGTGCCAGAATAAACGACAAACAGAGAAGACGTTTGTCTGAAATCCTTTGTTGCTTCTAAATAGAACTTTAAAGCACGAACTACATCTAAATTGTGTAACAAATGTTCCTTCTTTGAAACTGGATTCGGACACAAAGAAGGCACAACTATTTCCTGGTTAATATTCTTGTTGGAAACAACCTTTGGAAGGAAACCAGGTTTAGTACGCAAAACAACCTTATCTGAATGGAACACCAGATAGGGCGGATTACACTGCAAAGCAGATAACTCGGAAACTCTTCTAGCAGAAGAAATAGCAACCAAAAACAGAACTTTCCAAGATAACATCTTGATATCTATGGAATGTAGAGGTTCAAACGGAACCCCTTGAAGAACTGAAAGAACTAAATTCAGACTCCAGGGAGGAGTCAAAGGTCTGTAAACAGGCTTGATCCTGACCAAAGCCTGAACAAAAGCTTGAACATCAGGCACAGCTGCCAGTCGTTTGTGTAACAAGACAGATAAAGCAGAAATCTGTCCCTTTAGAGAACTCGCTGATAATCCCTTATCCAAACCTTCTTGGAGAAAGGAAAGGATCCTAGGAATTTTGATCTTACTCCATAAGAATCCCTTGGATTCACACCAACAGATATACCTTTTCCATATTTTATGGTAAATTTTTCTAGTTACAGGTTTTCTGGCTTGTACCAGAGTATCTATTACAGAATCTGAAAACCCACGCTTAGATAAAATCAAGCATTCAATTTCCAAGCCGTCAGCTGGAGGGAAACTAGATTTGGATGTTCGAATGGACCTTGTACTAGAAGATCCTGTCTCAAAGGTAGCTTCCATGGTGGAGCCGATGACATATTCACCAGGTCTGCATACCAAGTCCTGCGTGGCCACGCAGGAGCTATCAAGATCACCAAGGCCCTCTCCTGCTTGATCCTGGCTACCAGCCTGGGAATGAGAGGAAACGGTGGAAACACATAAGCTAGGTTGAAGGTCCAAGGCGCTACTAATGCATCCACTAGAGTCGCCTTGGGATCCCTGGATCTGGACCCGTAGCAAGGAACCTTGAAGTTCTGACGAGACGCCATCAGATCCATGTCTGGAATGCCCCATAATTGAGTCAACTGGGCAAATATCTCCGGGTGGAGTTCCCACTCCCCCGGATGGAATGTCTGACAACTCAGATAATCCGCCTCCCAGTTTTTCACTCCTGGGATGTGGATCGCAGATAGGTGGCAGGAGTGATCCTCCGCCCATTTTATGATTTTGGTCACTTCTCTCATCGCCAGTGAACTCCTTGTTCCCCCCTGATGGTTGATGTAAGCAACAGTTGTCATGTTGTCTGATTGGAATCTTATGAATCTGGCCTTTGCTAGTTGAGGCCAAGCCCTGAGAGTATTGAATATCTCTCTCAGTTCCAGAATGTTTATCAGGAGAAGAGACTCTTCCCGAGACCATAGCCCCTGAGCTTTCACGGAGTCCCAGACCGTGCCCCAGCCCACTAGACTGGCGTCGGTCGTGACGATGACCCACTCTGGTCTGCGGAAGCTCATTCCCTGGGACAGGTGATCCTGGGTTAGCCACCAACGGAGTGAGTCTCTGGTCTTCTGATTCTACTTGAATCACTGTAGACAAGTCTGTATAGTCCCCATTCCACTGTTTCAGCATGCACAGTTGTAATGGTCTTAGATGAATTCACGCAAAAGGAACTATGTCCATTGCTGCAACCATCAACCCTACTACTTCCATGCACTGAGCTATGGAAGGTCGTGGAACAGAGTGAAGAACTTGACAAGCGTTTAGAAGCTTCGAATTTCTGACATCTGTCAGGAAAATCTTCATTTCTAAAGAATCTATTATTGTCCCCAAGAAAGGAACTCTTGTCGACGGAGACAGGGAACTTTTTTCTATGTTCACTTTCCATCCGTGAGATCTGAGAAAGGCCAGAACGATGTCTGTGTGAGCCTTTGTCTTTGAAAGAGACGACGCTTGTATCAGAATGTCGTCCAAGTAAGGTGCCACTGCAATGCCCCTTGGTCTTAGAACCGCTAGAAGGGACTCGAGTACCTTTGTGAAAATCCTTGGAGCAGTGGCTAGTCCGAATGGTAGAGCCACAAACTGGTAATGTTTGTCCAGAAAGGCGAACCTTAGGAACTGATGATGATCTTTGTGGATAGGAATATGTAGATACGCATGCTTTAGATCCACGGTAGTCATAAATTGACCCTCCTGGATTGTAGGTAAAATCGTTCGAATAGTTTCCATTTTGAACGATGGCACTCTGAGAAATTTGTTTAGGATCTTTAAATCCAGAATTGGTCTGAAAGTTCCCTCTTTTTTGGGAACTACAAACAGATTTGAGTAAAACCCCATTCCATGTTCCACGGTTGGAACTGAGTGTATCACTCCCATTTTTAACAGGTCTTCTACACAATGTAAGAATGCCTGTCTCTTTATTTGGTTTAAAGATAAGTGAGACATGTGGAACCTTCCCCTTGGGGGTAGTTCCTTGAATTCCAGAAGATAACCCTGAGAAACTATTTCTAGTGCCCAGGGATCCTGAACATCTCTTGCCCAAGCCTGAGCGAAGAGAGAGAGTCTGCCCCCTACTAGATCCGGTCCCGGATCGGGGGCTACTCCTTCATGCTGTTTTGGTAGCAGCAGCAGGCTTCTTGGCCTGCTTACCCTTGTTCCAGCCTTGCATCGGTTTCCAAGCTGGTTTGGTTTGTGAAGCATTACCCTCTTGTCTAGAGGCTGCAGAGTTGGAGGCCGGTCCGTTTCTGAAATTGCGAAAGGAACGAAAATTAGACTTATTCTTGGCCTTGAAAGGCATATCTTGTGGGAGGGCTTGGCCTTTACCCCCAGTGATGTCTGAGATAATCTCTTTCAATTCTGGCCCAAAAAGGGTCTTACCCTTGAAAGGGATATTAAGCAATTTTGTCTTGGAAGATACATCCGCTGACCAAGACTTTAGCCAGAGCGCTCTGCGCGCCACAATTGCAAACCCTTTTTTTCGCAGCTAATCTAGCTAACTGCAAAGCGGCATCTAAAATAAAGGAATTAGATAACTTAAGTGCGTGAATTCTGTCCATAACCTCCTCATGCGGAGTCTCTCTACTAAGCGACTTTTCTAGTTCCTCGAACCAGAACCACGCTGCTGTAGTGACAGGAATAATGCACGAAATAGGTTGCAGGAGGTAACCTTGCTGTACAAAAATCTTTTTAAGCAAACCCTCCAATTTTTTATCCATAGGATCTTTGAAAGCACAATTATCCTCAATAGGAATAGTAGTGCGCTTGGCTAGTGTAGAAACTGCCCCCTCGACCTTAGGGACTGTCTGCCATAAGTCCTTTCTGGGGTCGACCATAGGAAATAATTTCTTAAATATAGGAGGGGGGACAAAAGGTATGCCGGGCTTCTCCCACTCCTTATTCACTATGTCCGCCACCTGCTTGGGTATAGGAAAAGCGTTGGGGTGCACCGGAACCTCTAGGAACTTGTCCATCTTGCACAATTTTTCTGGAATGACCAGGTTGTCACAATCATCCAGAGTAGATAGCACCTCCTTAAGCAGTGCGCGGAGATGCTCTAATTTAAATTTAAATGTCACAACATCAGGTTCTGCCTGTTGAGAAATTCTACCTGAATCAGAAATTTCTCCATCTGACAAAACCTCCCTCATGGCCACTTCAGATTGGTGTGAGGGTATGACAGAGCAATTATCATCAGCGCCCTCCTGCTCTACAGTGTTTAAAACAGAGCAATCGCACTTTCTCTGAAATGCAGGCATTTTGGATAAAATATTTGCTATGGAGTTATCCATTACTGCCGTCAATTGTTGCATAGTAACAAGCATTGGCGCGCTAGAAGTACTAGGGGTTTCCTGCGTGGGCAAAACTGGTGTAGACACAGAAGGAGATGATGTAGAACTATGTCTACTCCCTTCATCTGATGAATCATCTTGGGCAACTTTACTATCTGTGGCAGTACTGTCCTTACTTTGTTTGGACGCTATGGCACAATTATCACACAATTTTGAAGGGGGAGACACATTGGCTTCCATACATACAGAACATAGTTTATCTGAAGGCACAGACATGTTAAACAGGCTTAAACTTGTCAATAAAGTACAAAAACCGTTTTAAAACAAAACCGTTACTGTCTCTTTAAATTTTAAACAGGGCACACTTTATTACTGAATATGTGAAAAACTATGAAGGAATTGTTCAAATTTAACCAAATTTTCACCACAGACTCTTAAAGCATTCAAAGCATTGCACCCCAAATTTCAGACCTTTAATCCTTAAAAGCCTTTGCTGCGACTTTACCAAACCCAGGGGGGTATACAATACCAAATGAAGCCTTCTAGGAACCTTTTCAACTACTTTCAGATCCAGACACATGCAGCTGCATGTCCTGCTCTCAAAAGTAACTGCGCAGTAATGGCGCGAAAATGAGGCTCTGCCTACTACAGAGAAGGCCCTTCCTGACTGGGAAGGTGTCTAAACCAGTGCCTGACGTAAAAAAACGTTCCCCAAAGTTTATAAAGTGTGATTTTCAACATCAAGCTGTATAAAATGCCCAAATAAAGCAATCGATCTAGCCCATAAAAGTGTCTACCAGTTTTATAGCCCATATTAAGCCCTTTATTCTGTTTGAAACTAAGAAAATGGCTTACCGGTCCCCATGAGAGAAATGACAGCCTTCCAGCATTACACAGTCTTGTTAGAAATATGGCTAGTCATACCTTAAGCAGAAAAGTCTGCTAACTGTTTCCCCCAACTGAAGTTACTTCATCTCAACAGTCCTATGTGGAAACAGCAATCGATTTTAGTTACTGTCTGCTAAAATCATCTTCCTCTCACAAACAGAATTCTTCATCCTTTTCTGTTTCAGAGTAAATAGTACATACCAGCACTATTTTAAAATAACAAACTCTTGATAGAAGAATAAAAAACTACAACTAAACACCACATACTCTTCACCATCTCCGTGGAGATGCTGCCTGTTCAGCGGCAAAGAGAATGACTGGGGTGGGCGGAGCCTAGGAGGGACTATATGGACAGCTTTTGCTGTGCTCTTTGCCATTTCCTGTTGGGGAAGAGAATATTCCCACAAGTTATGGATGACGCCGTGGACCGGACACACCAATGTTGGAGAAATAATGTATTAGGTGTTACTTATGCCAATTTTGAGAGGGGCCTGGAACCGAACTCCCTCACTTCCCATTGACTTACATTATAAACTAGGTTTCAATTTACAACGGTTTCGATTTACAACCATTCCTTCTGGAACCTAACCCCAGCGTAAATTGAGGGCTACCCGTAAATATATCATGCTATGTAGATATTAAATATAACATATTGAAATCATGTTAGGTTTTGCGTATATAAACCCGACAGGTAGTACACTAATTCTTCATTTGCCCTATCCGACATGAGTTATGTTAAGGTGCATTATTTATTTATTTATTATAAAACAATGGGGAAAAATAAAAATGAATGTAAAGTATTATTATAGATGTTCTTAAAAATTCTAAAAAAAATTAGAATATACATACGTATATTTTACAGTAACTATAATTATTAGTATTTTTAATATTTTATGATTTAATATTTACATAACACACCTTAAGATAACTAATTGTTCATGTGTGCTAACCTGACAGCACGTTAGACCTAAAGCTCAAAACTCTAAATAAATATATTTTACATTGCGATGCTCTTCATATAGATTTTCATTTATTTATTTGTATATATACAGTATATATATATATATATATATATATATATATATATATATGTATATATATATATATATATATATATATATATTTAATTGTCCTGTATGTAAAGAACATTGGAATGTGAAATTTTAAAAACTCCTGTCATGTGTAGTGCTGTGGGTTTAATATGATGTTAGAGCATGAGTGATTTTTTATTTTTTCTCATGCTTTCTCCAATGAAGTCTATGGGGAGAATAAGTTTACGTGGTAGCAATATCCAAAGTCCTTTAGTTAACGCTTGTCAGGTTTTGCTCGTGTACAAAATATTCTTACTTTCGCTTTGTAATACGAGCACTAAATTACATGTGCAAAAAATTTACTTGTGGTGGTGTTATCTCTCAAATGAAAACACTAAATAGCGCGCCACTTGTAGTCTAACCCTTTGTAGATACTGGTTACAAATAAGATTCATTTCTGGGTTATAAAGTTCATCTAATCACTGTGTGTTTTATTATTTCCCTCTAGACACGCAATGACCTTTAAACAAACCAAACAGAATATATGCAATTACATTTGCAGAAATACTACATGAGACCTGGGGTATTTATGCATAAAACGTAATCACACCTCATTATGCTTTATCATTAATGCACTAACTGGTTTTCTTTGCATGATCTGGTGGTAATTATTTTTTAAATAGAATTATGTTAATGTATTTTACTCTTAGTTATAGCTCATTTTCATTTCCTTTTGTTTGGTGCTTCATAAACCAGACCCTGTTTATAGTAATTCCAACACACATATTTTATAAAAGTCATGTGACAATGAAATACCCGCAGGACACTAACTATAAAATCATTCACTGGTCTTTAACTAGATTTCATAGTATTTAGTTCAATTTGACATTTAATATATATTTCATATTAAATTAATATTAAATTAATATGTGTCTATCTATCTATCTATCTATCTATCTATCTATCTATATCGAATTGCCTTTGTATAACATCTGTCTCTCCTTATCTATTTATATTTCCTACAGTGGGAGATTACTCAGACTGTTATAAATGTAACAAATACTACACAATCTTCAGTAAAAAAACAAAGGGAAATAAAATGCTTTTTAGTTTTTTTGCTAGCTTACTGCATAACTGACCATACTGTATATTATTACTATGAAATAAAATTAGAAAACCCTTTATCCAAACTGCTTGGGACCATAAAAGGTTTGGATTAGTTTGGATTTTAGAATATTTGCTTCTGTAAAATGTAACATCTTGTATGGGACTAACTGTAGACAACAATATGTTATGTCATTTAGGCAATATTTACATTATACAACTCATGCATGCAATGCTGATGTAGTTTTATATAATTTCTAATAACAGTGGCCTAGATTACGAGTTTTGTGTTAGAGGCTATGCGGTACTAACGAGCAGTTTTGTCTCACCGCTCACTTTCCTACAGCGCTGATATTACGAGTTTTTACAAACCCGTCGTTAAAAGACAAGAAGTGAGTGTCGAACAAAATTTTGCTCCTTACCGCATTCCAATAACAGTGCTGCTTAATTAAGTCAGCGGTGAGCTGGTCGTACATGCTCGTGCACGATTTCCCCATAGGAATCAACGGGGAGAGCCGGCTGAGAAAAAGTCTAACACCTGCAAAAAAGCAGCGTAAAGCTCCTTAACGCAACCCCATTGATTCCTATGGGGAAATAAAATTTATGTTTACACCTAACACCCTAACATGAACCCCGAGTCTAAACACCTCTAATCTTACACTTATTAACCCCTAATCTGCCGCCCCCGACATCGCCGACACCTACATTATTCTTATTAACCCTGAATCTGCCGCTCCGGACACCGCCACCACCTACATTATACTTATGAACACCTAATCTGCTGCCCCCAACATCGCCGCCACCTACATTATATTTATTAACCCCTAATATGCCGCCCCCAATGTCGCCGCCACTTACCTACACTTATTAACCCCTAATCTGCCGCCCCCAACATCGCCGCCACTATACTAAATGTATTAACCCCTAAACCTAAGTCTAACCCTAACCCTAACACCCCCTAACTTAAATATAATTTAAATAAATCTAAAGAAAATTACTATCATTAACTACATTATTAGGGTTTATTTTTATTTTACAGGCAAGTTTGTATTTATTTTAACTAGGTAGAATAGTTATTAAATAGTTATTAACTATTTAATAACTACATAGCTAAAATAAATACAAATTTGCCTGTAAAATAAAAATAAACCCTAATAATGTAGTTGCCTGTAAAATAAAACCTTACCTAAGTTACACTAACACCTAACACTACACTATAATTAAATAAATTAACAACAATTAAATCAATAAATTAAATTAGCTAAAGTACAAAAACAAACAAACACTAAATTACAGAAAATAATAAACAAATTACAAGATATTTAAACTAATTACATATAATCTAATAGCCCTATCAAAATAAAAAATGCCCCCCCCCAAAAAAAGCAAACAAACCCTACCCTAAACTAAACTACCAATAGACCTTAAAAGGGCCTTTTGCCTGGCATTGCCCCAAAGTAATTAGCTCTTTTACCAGTAAAAAAATACAAACAACCCCCCCAACAGTAAAACCCACCACCCACACAACCAACCCCCCAAATAAAATACTATCTAAAAAAAACTAAGCTCCCCATTGCCCTGAAAAGGGCATTTGGATGGGCATTGCCCTTAAAAGGGCAGTTAGCTCTTTTGCAAGCCCAAACCCCTAATCTAGAAAATAAACCCACCCAATACACCCTTAAAAAAACCTAACACTAATCCCCTGAAGATCGACTTACCGGGAGAAGTCTTCATCCAAGCCGGACGAAGTGGTCCTCCAGACGGGCAGAAGTCTTCATCCAGATGGCATCTTCTATCTTCATCCATCCGGCGCGGGTCCATCTTCAAGACATCTGACGCGGAGCATCCTCTTCATCCGACGACTAAAGACGAATGAAGGTACCTTTAAGTGACGTCATCCAAGATGGCGTCTCTTAGATTCCGATTGACTGATAGAATTCTATCAGCCAGCCAATCGGAATTAAGGTAGAAAAAATCCTATTGACTGATGCAATCAGTCAAATAGGAATTATTTAGGTAACGATAGTAATTTTCTTTAGATTTATTTAAATTATATTTAAGTTAGGGGGTGTTAGGGTTAGACTTAGGGGTTAATAACTTTAATATAGTTGCGGCAAATTAGGGGTTAATAAGTGTAGGTAGGTTGCGGCGACATTGGGGGCAGCAGATTAGGGGTTAATAAATATAATGGTAGTTTATGGGTGTTAGTGTACTTTTTAGCACTTTAGTTATGAGTTTTATGTTACGGCATTGTACCATAAAACTCTTAACTACTGACTTTTAAATGCGTTAGGGATCTTGGAGGTAGAGGGTGTACCGCTCACTTTTTGGCCTCCCAGGACAGACTCGTAATATCAGCGCTATGGAAGTCCCATAGAAAAAAGACTTAACAAAGTTTACGTAAGTCGTTTTGCGGTAAGGCCAAAAAAGTGTGCGGTGACCCTAAACCTTCAAGACTCGTAATACCAGCGGGCGTAAAAAAGCAGCGTTAGGAGTGGACCTCTTAACTCTGATTTTTCAGCCTAACGCACAACTCGTAATCTAGCCGTATGTATACACAGAACCCTCAGAAAGATAGTACCGTAAGCAGTTATCAGGCAATAGTTGTTACTTGTAATCAGGTATTAGTTATTTTAAATAAACTATTATTTGCATTTTAGTATATTGTGACCTAAAGGAGGGGAAGGGGAATAGAAAGTTTTGGTCATTTCATTTAAAAAAAAATATATACATATGTTAAATAAAAAGTTTGAATTTTAGAATAAGTTTGGATAGTGGAATTCTGGATTTGGGGATTTATACCGGTGTATTCATATGTTTCTATGAATATTTTCACATTGGGATCATTCTGGGTTAGTTCTTGAGATAAACCTTCATATTGTAGTTTGTGTAAATTTTCTCTAATGTAGTGTAATGTAATCTAAATCCTTATTTGCACTATATGCCCCTCTGGAATTAAAGGGTTTCATGGTAAATACTATATATTAATCCTAGTAACTTTGTCCTTCAACTGCTCTCCTGTAAGGTGAAAGTCTAAAACCAAAGAGCTGTATTTATTCCCAAAGCACAAATCTCTCCTGCGGCACCAGGAATACAACTCTATTATTAGATTTCATAAAAGCAAAACAGTTTCTAACAGCTAAAAAAATATATATAACAATTGCCCTTAAGCACAGAGTCTGGTGGATGCTATATGCCACATTATATTTCAGGCAGCAATTATAAGACTGATCCTTATGGAAAGAGACTGCTTTGCAATAGCATAAAAATGTCATTGGCACAATACATCCAATTTCACTACTCAAATTACTTTTACAACAAAAGAGAAAAGGAAACTGATAAAATATGAACTTATGTCAGACATTTCTTGTAAATGTGTACTTTGTTGGTGGTTCTGGTTCAGGGCAAAAAAGAGTTAATCAATGAAAATGGTTAGGATTGTTAAAAAAAAGTAATAAAACATTTGTTTCCAATCTTGATTTGCAAAGTTCATCAGCAAATGAAAGCAGCTGTTATAAATGATACTGCCCAATGACCAATTGCATGTGGCATATGTTTCAATTCAAATTTGTGAGACAGAGCTTATGCTGTTTCAGTGTCCCACTATTAAAAAATATATATTTGTTTACCCCCTTTCATGCAATGCAATTTAGCCTGAGGGTTTTCTAATTCTCAGATCTGAAAATGCACTATGCTGACTTATCAAGGCTAACCCTGATACATATATTTACATAATTGGTTTTAACTAATAACAACTGCAAAACAATATACCTCATACTAACATAATGACTCTGGCTATACCTGTGGGTTCAAGCCCAGATTGACTCCTCCAAATGAGGTAAATGGTGGGTGGTATTTAGCTATTGAAAAACAATTTGCAGCAAACTCAATATTAATTTGTTTTATAAAAACATTTAGACGTTGTGATATGTTATTTTCTAGCAAGACAACATAAATGTTTTGTAATTACAAGGTCTTTACTGTCCCAAGCTCCCAGTACTGCATTGCTGTTCATAAGAATACCCAGTTATGCAACTCAACAAAGGATATCAAGAGGATTATGCAAATGAGATAAAATACTGTAAGTAAAAACATGTTCTACTAACTTCAGTAGAACATCTTCCCCTTAAAAGCCAATAATTGCCATTTACAAATTAACTCTGATTAGGGCACCAAAAATGTATATTCCAAATACACTTCTGCATAAAAGAAAAAAGTCTACCACAGTTCTTGCTTAATATGGATATTTATTTAATTATAATGTAAAATTACCAACTTACAATGACATAAAAGTAAAATAAAATATCCAGACGTATCAGCAGGCACGGAGAGGAACAGATTATGTTTAGCTATGTTTATTTTATTAGATTCACTACATTTTAAAGGTGCAAGAAACTAAGGAAAAAACCCTGACACACCTAGGGCCCCAAACAATCTGTTCACTTCTGTATTAGCAAATCTGTCTGCTTTGATTCGGTAGATGCAGAAGTTAAATATTTATTTTAAAAAAATATTGTGTCATATTTGAAGCAAAGATCAGCGAACAAATTATACATTTGGGGTGTGGATATTTGAATTTAAGAATCTGAGAATGAATGAGAAGGGAACATAAATGCTCACGTGACGCACAAGGTGTCATAAATGTCACAGTCGCGGAAAATGTACTCAGTTACATAGGAGTAAACATTACACAAAATCCTCATAAATGGTATAAAATAAATTATGAGCCTATAGTTTAACAAGTGAAATACAAAGGTGGGGAAATCTAACAATTTCTTCAACTGGAAGGTTAAATTTAATAAAAATTATATATTTTCAAAAAAGTATTATTATTCAGCTGAGGAATAATATACAAAAAGTAATATTTCAAAAAGAAGAAAGTTTGGAAGATGAAAAAAAGAAATATTTTTTGTTACCGCTTTTAATAAAAACAAATGTTCTATCTCAACTATATATAGGTTACCTAATCAGCTTGATGGAGATAGGTCTGTAAACCTGATTAGATATTAATGAAGGAATCTGCAGATCGGAGAAATCGGTAATGATATGGTTGAAAGAAGTATTAAAAAAATATATAGATCTACTCTATCTGCAAATAGACGAGACGCATATTAAACTATTACATCAGACCTATTTAATAGCAACAATAGTCTGAAAATGGAAGTTAGATGAACCAAATGTATGTAAAAAAGTCAATATTTTAATCCTAATATTCTCCATTTTGTTTGGACTTGTCCTACGATCTAAAAGTTCTGGAATAGAGTGACATTTTATCTTGGTTAAAATATGTAAAAATAAAATAAAGTTGGATATTAAAATTATTTTAGGATTTTCAAGCCTTAAAGGGACACTGAATCCAATTTTTTTTTGTGATTCAGATAGAGCATGCAATTTTAAGCAACTTTCTAATTTACTCCTACTATTACATTTTCTTTATTCTCTTGGCATCTTTATTTGAAATGCAAGAATGTAAGTTTAGATGCCGGTCCATTTTTTGGTAAACAACCTGGGTTGTTCTTGCTGATTGGTGGATAAATTCACCCACCAATAAACAAGTGCTGTCCAGGGTCTGAACCAAAAAATAGCTTAGATTCCTTCTTTTTCCAAAAAAGATAGCAAGAGAACGAAGAAAAATTGATAATAGGAGTAAATTAGAAAGTTGCTTAAAATTGCATGCTCTATCTGAATCATGAAAGAAAAAAAAATTGGTTCAGTGTCCCTTTAAAGGTTGTGGACCTTATGAAACATTTCTTCTTGAGAATTTTTTTATTGGCCAGAAGATTAATAGGCAAATAATGGAATACAGAAAAAGACCCAAAATGTAAAGAATTTAAACGAATGATGTATGAACAATTGATAATAGAAGAATTTGATGCTAAAAAAGATCCAAGAAAGTGAGTAAATCAATTTTTCAAGAAATGGGAGATCCTGTATCCTTCATTATCAAAAACTATTCAGGAACAGATACTGTGGCCATTTATTAATTCCTTCTGAATATATACTGGAATCAAGATTAAGAGGCAAATGTAAAAAAATACAAAATAAATAAAAACTATTGGAAATTAAAATCTGGAGGAAATATCCAATTCTTTCATGACCAAGACAACATACTCAGACTATGGGGCCAATTTATTAAACCACGGGGTGGACATGAGTCGCTATAGCAAATCATGTCCGCCCTGCATCGCTAAATGCCGACAGCGTATTTTAACATTGCGCAAGCGTTTCACAAGCAGGGGTTTCAAAAATCACGATAGTATCTGATCGGGATTATTGCAGTCCGCGGAGCAGCGGTTTTACGACCGCTGCTTCGTAACTTCGACCGCTGCTTATTAAATCTGCCCAACATTCTTGAGAAGTATTACAATGAAAAATGAACATATGTAGCAGCTCTCCACCCTTCTAATATCTACCAACAACACAAACATATGTTCTGTCAAAACACTGTTATGTCTGCGCCTTTTATACTGTTCGTGATTTGTCTCCAACACCTATTAATTCTCATTGTATACGCCACCTAAAAACTGGCGAAAATTAATTGCAGAAGTTGATGCGAATATAGTCCCGAACATATTGATTGATTTATTAATAACTAGGGAAAGTAGCGTGACAAAAAATAGACAATATATATATATATTATAGTATAACTTTCACAAAACCAGAATCTAAAATAAACAGAAACAAACACAATCTCACATATATACACATTCACGGTCAATCTCACACATGTACAAGGAATCAAGTTAACCAAGTGCATTTGTAGAAAATATATCTGATCTCACAATAAAGAGCTACTGTATACCAGAGACTCAAACCATAAGATCTATACTTGGTGACCTGCATGTAATATTACTGAATTTATGTAACGTGTCCTGTAATCTGTCCTGCGTATATATCAGGGGCAAAACTACAGGGGGTGCAGAGATCACAATTGCACAAAAAAAGATATGCATCAAATTCACTTTTTTGGGGGGGTGGGGGGCCCTTCTTAGATTCTTGCACCTGGGTCCTGTGGTTTCTAGTTACGCCTCTGCTAAATATGTCTATGTATTAACTACTTATCTTGTTTCTACGGCTATTGTTTCTTACATTCAAAGTTTAATTTGCAAATATGTGACTGTTACGTTTAGCGACCAATCAGCAAGCGCTACACAGGTGCTGAACCAAAAATAGGCCGGCTCCTAAACTTACATTCCAGATTTTCAAATAAAGATACCAATAGAACGAAGCAAAATTGATAATATAAGTAAATTAGAAAATTGCTTAAAATTGCATGCTCTGTCGGAATTATTAAATAAAAATTTGGGGTTCATATCCCTTTAATTTTTGGGGGGATTTTTTTTTTTATCTTTCACTACATATAACAAACAAACAAGATTCTGGAATGTGACTACCTTGCTGGAAAAAAAAAAAATCAGTTAAATATCTCCATGTATGGTAAAATGTAAAGATATTGTGAGTACAGATTCTAGACTTTAAACAAAAAAGGAATAACAGGAATAAGTGGTTTAAACTTTTAACCAGGCTGAGAGAGGAGTCACGGAAAGTCAGTAACCCTCAGCTGGTCCAGTTCTCATGAGCTCCAGCGGCCGAGCAGAAATCACGCCTCACTTCAACACTTTCTTTAATTGTTCCTTAACAAGAAATACATGGAGCAGAAAGGAACCAATGATACAAACTCAGAACTAATGCAGCTGAATTTTATGTGCCGGGAATTTTTCACAGCTACTTTAGTTTTCAATGGGGGACATTATTCAGTCCGTTTAAGGTAGCCATAAAACTAGGTTGTTAAATACAAATCTGCCAGCGCACGAGCCGCCAAATGCGAAAATGGAGCGACCACAGTAGTGGGAGGTGAAAGAGAAAGGTGAATTACAGAGTAGTTTGAAAGGCTGCCATAAAAAAAGCTCAAATTCAGTTTATCAGGAATAAAAATATGGTCTCAAACCACTGGGTACCAATAAAAGGGCTGCAAAGAATTGTAGATTTCTTTTTTATATTTAAAGAAACATGAATCCCCAAATATTTATTTCATAATTCAGATGGAGTATACAATTAAAAAAAAAATGTTTTCTTGGTATTCTTTGTTGAAAAGCATACCTAGGTAGGAACAAAAGCATGCACGTGTCTTGAAAACTATTTGGCAGTAGATTTAAACGACTGCATTTAAAATGTTATAAATTGTGCTGCCAGTTAGTAATAGTTCTCTGGTCACATGCACACTACCTAGGTATGCTCTTTATCAAAAGATACTATAAGATAAAAGATACTAAGTTGATAATAAAAGTAAATTGGAAATATTTTTTATAATTATATGAGCTCTATCTAAATCATAAATGAAACAGTTTGGGTTTCATATCTCTTCAAAATAAGAATTCCCCAAACACAAAATCACATACACTCACACTGACAAACAGACAAACATACACACACACTCACACAGACAAACATACACACACTCACACACACACAGATAAACATACACACACTCATACACACACAGACAAACATACACACACTCACACAGACAAACATACACACACACACACACTCACAAAGACACACAGACAAACATACACACACTCACACACACAGATAAACATACACTCACACAAACATACACACACTCACCCAGACAAAAATACACACATATATAAACATACACACACATACATACACACACTCACACACACACACACAGATAAACATACACTACACATACATACACACACTCACACACACACACACCCAGACAAACATACACACACATATAAACATACACACACATACATACACACACTCACACACACACATAAACATACACTACACATACATACACACACTCACACACACACACACACAGATAAACATACACTACACATACATACACACACTCACACAAACATACACACACTCACCCAAACATACACACACATATAAACATACACACACATACATACACACACAGATAAACATACACTACACATACATACACACACTCACACAAACATACACACACTCACCCAGACAAACATACACACACATACATACACACACTCACTCACACACACACACACACACAGATAAACATACACTACACAGACAAACATGCACTCACACAAACATACACGCACTCACACAGACACACAGACAAACATACACTCACACAGACAAACATACTGTATATATTATTCATAAGTTATATTACATATATTAAAGAGTATATTCCAACAACAACAATAATAATAATAATAATAATAATAATAATAATTGCTCTTTGGAGAAGGTCATCGTTTGTTTGTTTTGTTTAGTCAGTTTTATGTTTCAGTTTAAATGTGTGTTCCCACTAATGTGGAATTTGGTGACACTGGAAATATCAATAATAATAATAATCTGGACTTTATAGTTTACCCTTTGGATATCAGAGAGCCCTTTCTAGCACAGACCTAAGTAATCTCATCATGATTACAGTCTAAACCTTAATCTAATAGTGCCATTTAGAACAAACCCAAAAATGAGAGATTACATTTTAATGACGCCATTTTAAATGTGACATAAGTTTGCGTAGTTTTGATGGGAACGTCATGCATGAATATAGAATGATATGTATCTAGCTTCAGCCATTTTAGGGTTAGATTACAAATGAGGCACAAACGGTTTTGTGCTAGCGCAATCACAAGCCATTTTCATTCCGTTGATATTACAAGTGGAGCAAAATCGCGATTGTGCTAACGCAATTGCCCTTTACGCTTCAGTCCTTACCGCAATCTCAGAGCTGTGGTTAACTGTTTTCCGAAACAGAAAAGTTGCACAAAACACTTCAAAAATACATTATAAAGTACCGTTTCACTCATATTAACAGTGTCTAATATAAATTATTTCAAAAATAATATTGCACAAAAAAATGATAAGGGCTCAAAGATATGAGATCTCAGGTGTTAAAAAAAAGCTGCAAATGGCTTTAACATAAAGACACATTCAGATACATTGCTAAAGATTTATATGTATGTATATACAGTATATATATATATATATATATATATATGTATATGTTTATAAATGTGTATATATATTAATGTATGTATATGTGTGTATATATATATATATGTGTGTTTATAAATGTGTATATATATATTAATGTATGTATATGTGTATTTACAGTCATATATACACATATACACACATAAATATATATGTACACATATATAATCATATATATAAGTAAATGATAGCCCTTTTCCATTAAGCAGATAAAAACCATGATAAAACATATTTATGAAATATTCACATTTAATAAAGATTTCAACTATGTATTTACTGTGAAGATTTCACATTTTCTTACGCGAATATGCTATGTTGTTTGCGCAATGGGTGTTTGTTTTGTTTTTTCAACAATTTTTTTGTTCTATTGATTTCTATGGGGAATGCAAAATGGCGATGGTGTTTGTGCGATCTCGGGTTAGGTTTTTGTCCACTTTATTTCTCCATAGATCTCTAGGGGGAAATACATGCACACAAAAAATTAAGTTAGGTTTCTCGCTCTATTCGGGTTAACGCTAACGCAAAATAATTTTTATTTGGAACTTGTAATACCAGGGCAACCCGAATAGCGCAAAAAGCTAAACACTAGCAGTGTTTTCAATTACGCAAAAAAAAAATACAGAGCCACCTGTAATCTAGCCCTTAGTTTTTGTTTCTTTAAACTTGTGATCACTCACACACAAATATATATATATATATAATATATTTTTTTATAGGTAGGAGCGCTTTTTGTTCATGGTAAATATTCTAGCAGACAGTATATTTCACTTAAGTTAAACAACGTACTAATGGTCCCTTAGTGCCTTCTTTACTCACTGCAAAATGAAGACAGATAGCTTAAGAGAGTGTTTTCATTAAGTCATCTCGGTGCCTCTCCCGGAATGAGGCAATCTGTAATTTATGGTGGGTTCCGGGATAATGGAACTCTACAGGCGAGTGAATGCAGACTGTCCTCGGAACTGTCCCAAAAAATGTTAACTATTACAGTGTTAAAATACATAAAAAGTTACAGTTGTAAGAAGGGACAACTTGCAGTGCTTTGTGCTCTCGTTATGGCTAAAATCTCTAATCTATTCCCAAATAAATAGAAACAGAAAAAAAAATAATATATATAAAGACAGAGAGGAAGAGAGATAGTTAGAAAGAAAGATAAAAAAGGTAGTCAGAAAGAGAGAAAGATCGACAGATAACAAGATAAATAGATAGATAACAGGATATATAGATAACAAGATAGATAGATAGCTAGATGGATGGGGGACCTAACACCTTACTCACGCACAAACCCAATCACATTTTCTCAAGTGCGCTAACCCGACATGAAATATGAATATTTCACATTCCAATGTTCTTCACATAGAAGAATATGTTCTATTTATTCTTAAATGCCCACACATATATATATATATATATAAAATAATTTTGGTACAATATATATCTATACCTATATATACATATATATATATATATAAATATAAAAAATTATATATAGGTATATATTTATACAGATATAAAGGTGTCGCAGAGCGAAGGTGCGGAGCTGTGGATCCTCAGCGGCAGTCCTCACTGGCGGTGCAAAGCAGAGGTGCAGAGCTGTCTTCACCGATGCATGGATCCTCAGCGGCGGTACTCTGCGGTGGCAGTCCTGGGTGACATGGAGGCTGCTCTTCATCCGATGTCTGTCGTACACTAAAGATTGAATGCAAGGTACCACAATCGATTCAGGGTACCTTGGATTCCTACTGGCTGAAATTTTTAAATCAGCCAATAGGATTAGAGCTACTGAAATCCTATTGGCTCTTCAAATCAGCCAATAAGATTTCAGTAGCTCTCATCCTATTGGCTGATTTCAAAATTTCAGCCAATAGAAATGCAAGGTACCCCAATAAATATAGGGTACCTTGCATTCAATCTTCAGTGTGCGACGGACGATCACATGAAGGGAAGCCTCTACGCCGCTGAGCATCGCCGCTGCCGAGGATCACCGCTGAGGATCCAGGCATCGGGAAGACAGCTTCTCACCTCCGCTCCGTGCCGCCTTCGTTCCGGATGAAGATAGAAGATGATGGAGTCACCTTCACTCCAGATGAAGATAGAAGAGGATGGATCCGTCTGGAAGAAGACCTTCTTCGCCGGACTTCAGGAACAGTGAGTACCTATTTGGGGCTTAGGTTTAGGCTTTTTTATTTTAATTTTGTGGGTGTTTTTTTTTTTAGATTAGGGTTTTTTGGGCTTGAAAAAGAGCTGATTGCCCTTTTAAGGGCAGTAAGAGAGCTGAATGCCCTTTTAAGAGCAATGTCCATACAAATGCCCCTTTAGGGGCAATGGTTAGTTTAGTTTTTGTAAGTGTTTTTTTTTTTGGGGGGGGGGCTGTTGGTTGTGTGGTGGGTTTTACTGTTAGGGGGGACTTTTTTTAGAGGTAAAAGAGCTGTTTAACTTAGGGCAATGCCCTACAAAAGGCCCTTTTAAGGGCTATTGGTAGTTTAGATTAGGGGGTGTTTTTACTTTGGGGGGCTTTTTATTTTCATAGGGATTAGGTATATTTTTTTATTTTTGATAATTGTGTTTATTTTTTCTGTAATGTTAGAAAGACTTTTTTACTTTTTGTAATTTAATTTTTTTTTATTTTAATTGTAATTTAGTAGTGATTGGAGTTAATTTAGGGGGTGTTAGGAAAGTGGGCTTAGTAATTAAATTAGTTATTTGCATTGTGGGGGTTAATAGGTTAATTAGGTTGATTGAGATGTGGGTGTTTGGCGGTTTAGAGGTTAATAGGTTAAATAGGTTTATTGCGATGTGGGGGGTTGGCGGTTTAAGAGTTAATAGTTTAAATAGGTTTATTGCGATGTGGGGTTTTTGCGGTTTAGGGGTTAATAGGTTAATTAGGTTTATTGCGATGTGGGTGGTTGACGCTTAAGGGGTTAATATTTTAATTATATTCGGATTAGGGGTTAATTACTTTATTCTTTTGCGATGTAGGGGTTTGCAGTTTAGGTGTTTGTTAAAGGGACACTGAACCCAAATGTTTTCTTTTGTGATTCGGATAGAGCAGGCACTTTTAAGCAACTTTCTAATTTACTCCTATTATCAAATTGTCTTCATTCTCTTGTAATATTTATTTGAAAAGCAAGAATGTAAGTTTAGATGCCGGGCCATTTTCGGTGAACAACCTAGGTTATGTTTGCTGATTGGTGGATAAATTTAGCCACCGATAAACAAGTGCTGTCTAGGGTGCTAAACTAAAAATTGTCTGGCTCCTTAGATTAGATGTCTTTTTTCAAATAAAGATAGCAAGAGAACAAAGAAAAATTGATAATAGGAGTAAATTTGAAAGTTGCTTAAAATTGCATGCTCTATCTGAATCACGAAAGAAAAAATTGGGTTCAGTGTCCCTTTAATACTTCATGCGGTAGGTTATTATTTTTTTAAGGCTTCGGGTTTGCCTACGCTGCATCCAGGTGGATTCTGAAAATGTCAGGGTGGTGAAAATGGCTGCCTTTTTCGGAATCCATCATGGTGCAGCTTCACTGCATCCAGGTGGATTCTTTTGGCTGCCTCGTGCACAACTGGCGACACCAACGGACGCGTTACAAACATAATTATAGTATAGATGAATATTGCATAAATATGATTTTTAATGTTTTCAGCTAATTGACTGCAAAGGGCTCCAATGAACTTATATATGTATGCCTATATATGTGTACATATGTGTTTATATGTTTATATGTGTATATATGTATTTATGTGTTTATATGTGTATATATGTATTTATGTGTTTATATGTGTACATATGTATTTATGTGTTTATATGTGTATATATGTCGCTAAATACAGACCTACACATATAAATACATATGTATACACATTTAAACACACACACACATATATATATTTATAGACACACATACATATGTATTTATGTGTATATATGTCGCTAAATACAGACATACACATATAAATACATATGTATACACATTTAAACACACACACACACATATATATTTATAGACACACATACATATGTATTTATGTGTATATATGTCGCTAAATACAGACCTACACATATAAATACATATGTATACACATTTAAACACACACACACATATATATATTTATAGACACACATACATATGTATTTATGTGTATATATGTCGCTAAATACAGACCTACACATATAAATACATATGTATACACATTTAAACACACACACACATAACAGAATTTATGTTTACCTGATAAATTACTTTCTCCAACGGTGTGTCCGGTCCACGGCGTCATCCTTACTTGTGGGATATTCTCTTCCCCAACAGGAAATGGCAAAGAGCCCAGCAAAGCTGGTCACATGATCCCTCCTAGGCTCCGCCTACCCCAGTCATTCGACCGACGTTAAGGAGGAATATTTGCATAGGAGAAACCATATGGTACCGTGGTGACTGTAGTTAAAGAAAATAAATTATCAGACCTGATTAAAAAAACCAGGGCGGGCCGTGGACCGGACACACCGTTGGAGAAAGTAATTTATCAGGTAAACATAAATTCTGTTTTCTCCAACATAGGTGTGTCCGGTCCACGGCGTCATCCTTACTTGTGGGAACCAATACCAAAGCTTTAGGACACGGATGAAGGGAGGGAGCAAATCAGGTCACCTAAATGGAAGGCACCACGGCTTGCAAAACCTTTCTCCCAAAAATAGCCTCAGAAGAAGCAAAAGTATCAAACTTGTAAAATTTGGTAAAAGTGTGCAGTGAAGACCAAGTCGCTGCCCTACATATCTGATCAACAGAAGCCTCGTTCTTGAAGGCCCATGTGGAAGCCACAGCCCTAGTGGAATGAGCCGTGATTCTTTCGGGAGGCTGCCGTCCGGCAGTCTCGTAAGCCAATCTGATGATGCTTTTAATCCAAAAAGAGAGAGAGGTAGAAGTTGCTTTTTGACCTCTCCTTTTACCGGAATAAACAACAAACAAGGAAGATGTCTGTCTAAAATCCTTTGTAGCATCTAAATAGAATTTTAGAGCGCGAACAACATCCAAATTGTGCAACAAACGTTCCTTCTTTGAAACTGGTTTCGGACACAGAGAAGGTACGATAATCTCCTGGTTAATGTTTTTGTTAGAAACAACTTTTGGAAGAAAACCAGGTTTAGTACGTAAAACCACCTTATCTGCATGGAACACCAGATAAGGAGGAGAACACTGCAGAGCAGATAATTCTGAAACTCTTCTAGCAGAAGAAATTGCAACTAAAAACAAAACTTTCCAAGATAATAACTTAATATCAACGGAATGTAAGGGTTCAAACGGAACCCCCTGAAGAACTGAAAGAACTAAGTTGAGACTCCAAGGAGGAGTCAAAGGTTTGTAAACAGGCTTAATTCTAACCAGAGCCTGAACAAAGGCTTGAACATCTGGCACAGCTGCCAGCTTTTTGTGAAGTAACACAGACAAGGCAGAAATCTGTCCCTTCAGGGAACTAGCAGATAATCCTTTTTCCAATCCTTCTTGAAGGAAGGATAGAATCTTAGGAATCTTAACCTTGTCCCAAGGGAATCCTTTAGATTCACACCAACAGATATATTTTTTCCAAATTTTGTGGTAAATCTTTCTAGTTACAGGCTTTCTGGCCTGAACAAGAGTATCGATAACAGAATCTGAGAACCCTCGCTTCGATAAGATCAAGCGTTCAATCTCCAAGCAGTCAGCTGGAGTGAAACCAGATTCGGATGTTCGAACGGACCCTGAACAAGAAGGTCTCGTCTCAAAGGTAGCTTCCAAGGTGGAGCCGATGACATATTCACCAGATCTGCATACCAAGTCCTGCGTGGCCACGCAGGAGCTATCAAGATCACCGACGCCCTCTCCTGATTGATCCTGGCTACCAGCCTGGGGATGAGAGGAAACGGCGGGAACACATAAGCTAGTTTTAAGGTCCAAGGTGCTACTAGTGCATCCACTAGAGCCGCCTTGGGATCCCTGGATCTGGACCCGTAGCAAGGAACTTTGAAGTTCTGACGAGAGGCCATCAGATCCATGTCTGGAATGCCCCACAGCTGAGTGACTTGGGCAAAGATTTCCGGATGGAGTTCCCACTCCCCCGGATGCAATGTCTGACGACTCAGAAAATCCGCTTCCCAATTTTCCACTCCTGGGATGTGGATAGCAGACAGGTGGCAGGAGTGAGACTCCGCCCATAGAATGATTTTGGTCACTTCTTCCATCGCTAGGGAACTCCTTGTTCCCCCCTGATGGTTGATGTACGCAACAGTTGTCATGTTGTCTGATTGAAACCGTATGAACTTGGCCCTCGCTAGCTGAGGCCAAGCCTTGAGAGCATTGAATATCGCTCTCAGTTCCAGAATATTTATCGGTAGAAGAGATTCTTCCCGAGACCAAAGACCCTGAGCTTTCAGGGATCCCCAGACCGCGCCCCAGCCCATCAGACTGGCGTCGGTCGTGACGATGACCCACTCCGGTCTGCGGAATGTCATCCCTTGTGACAGGTTGTCCAGGGACAGCCACCAACGGAGTGAGTCTCTGGTCCTCTGATTTACTTGTATCTTCGGAGACAAGTCTGTATAGTCCCCATTCCACTGACTGAGCATGCACAGTTGTAATGGTCTTAGATGAATGCGCGCAAAAGGAACTATGTCCATTGCCGCTACCATCAAACCGATCACTTCCATGCACTGCGCTATGGAAGGAAGAGGAACGGAATGAAGTATCCGACAAGAGTCTAGAAGTTTTGTTTTTCTGGCCTCTGTCAGAAAAATCCTCATTTCTAAGGAGTCTATTATTGTTCCCAAGAAGGGAACCCTTGTTGACGGAGATAGAGAACTCTTTTCCACGTTCACTTTCCATCCGTGAGATCTGAGAAAGGCCAGGACAATGTCCGTGTGAGCCTTTGCTTGAGGAAGGGACGACGCTTGAATCAGAATGTCGTCCAAGTAAGGTACTACAGCAATGCCCCTTGGTCTTAGCACAGCTAGAAGGGACCCTAGTACCTTTGTGAAAATCCTTGGAGCAGTGGCTAATCCGAAAGGAAGCGCCACGAACTGGTAATGCTTGTCCAGGAATGCGAACCTTAGGAACCGATGATGTTCCTTGTGGATAGGAATATGTAGATACGCATCCTTTAAATCCACTGTGGTCATGAATTGACCTTCCTGGATGGAAGGAAGAATAGTTCGAATGGTTTCCATCTTGAACGATGGAACCTTGAGAAACTTGTTTAAGATCTTGAGATCTAAGATTGGTCTGAACGTTCCCTCTTTTTTGGGAACTATGAACAGATTGGAGTAGAACCCCATCCCTTGTTCTCTTAATGGAACAGGATGAATCACTCCCATTTTTAACAGGTCTTCTACACAATGTAAGAATGCCTGTCTTTTTATGTGGTCTGAAGACAACTGAGACCTGTGGAACCTCCCCCTTGGGGGAAGCCCCTTGAATTCCAGAAGATAACCTTGGGAGACTATTTCTAGCGCCCAAGGATCCAGAACATCTCTTGCCCAAGCCTGAGCGAAGAGAGAGAGTCTGCCCCCCACCAGATCCGGTCCCGGATCGGGGGCCAACATTTCATGCTGTCTTGGTAGCAGTGGCAGGTTTCTTGGCCTGCTTTCCCTTGTTCCAGCCTTGCATTGGTCTCCAAGCTGGCTTGGCTTGAGAAGTATTACCCTCTTGCTTAGAGGACGTAGCACTTTGGGCTGGTCCATTTCTACGAAAGGGACGAAAATTAGGTTTATTTTTTGCCTTGAAAGGCCGATCCTGAGGAAGGGCGTGGCCCTTACCCCCAGTGATATCAGAGATAATCTCTTTCAAGTCAGGGCCAAACAGCGTTTTCCCCTTGAAAGGAATGTTAAGTAGCTTGTTCTTGGAAGACGCATCAGCTGACCAAGATTTCAACCAAAGCGCTCTGCGCGCCACAATAGCAAACCCAGAATTCTTAGCCGCTAACCTAGCCAATTGCAAAGTGGCGTCTAGGGTGAAAGAATTAGCCAATTTGAGAGCATTGATTCTGTCCATAATCTCCTCATAAGGAGGAGAATCACTATCGACCGCCTTTATCAGCTCATCGAACCAGAAACATGCGGCTGTAGCTACAGGGACAATGCATGAAATTGGTTGTAGAAGGTAACCCTGCTGAACAAACATCTTTTTAAGTAAACCTTCTAATTTTTTATCCATAGGATCTTTGAAAGCACAACTATCCTCTATGGGTATAGTGGTGCGTTTGTTTAAAGTGGAAACCGCTCCCTCGACCTTGGGGACTGTCTGCCATAAGTCCTTTCTGGGGTCGACCATAGGAAACAATTTTTTAAATATGGGGGGAGGGACAAAAGGAATACCGGGCCTTTCCCATTCTTTATTAACAATGTCCGCCACCCGCTTGGGTATAGGAAAAGCTTCTGGGAGCCCCGGGACCTCTAGGAACTTGTCCATTTTACATAGTTTCTCTGGGATGACCAACTTGTCACAATCATCCAGAGTGGATAATACCTCCTTAAGCAGAATGCGGAGATGTTCCAACTTAAATTTAAACGTAATCACATCAGGTTCAGCTTGTTGAGAAATGTTCCCTGAATCAGTAATTTCTCCCTCAGACAAAACCTCCCTGGCCCCATCAGACTGGGTTAGGGGCCCTTCAGAACCATTATTATCAGCGTCGTCATGCTCTTCAGTATCTAAAACAGAGCAGTCGCGCTTACGCTGATAAGTGTTCATTTTGGCTAAAATGTTTTTGACAGAATTATCCATTACAGCCGTTAATTGTTGCATAGTAAGGAGTATTGGCGCGCTAGATGTACTAGGGGCCTCCTGAGTGGGCAAGACTCGTGTAGACGAAGGAGGGAATGATGCAGTACCATGCTTACTCCCCTCACTTGAGGAATCATCTTGGGCATCATTGTCATTGTCACATAAATCACATTTATTTAAATGAATGGGAATTCTGGCTTCCCCACATTCAGAACACAGTCTATCTGGTAGTTCAGACATGTTAAACAGGCATAACTTGATAACAAAGTACAAAAAACGTTTTAAAATAAAACCGTTACTGTCACTTTAAATTTTAAACTGAACACACTTTATTACTGCAATTGCGAAAAAACATGAAGGAATTGTTCAAAATTCACCAAATTTTCACCACAGTGTCTTATAGCCTTAAAAGTATTGCACACCAAATTTGGAAGCTTGAACCCTTAAAATAACGGAACCGGAGCCGTTTTTAACTTTAACCCCTTTACAGTCCCTGGTATCTGCTTTGCTGAGACCCAACCAAGCCCAAAGGGGAATACGATACCAAATGACGCCTTCAGAAAGTCTTTTCTAAGTATCAGAGCTCCTCTCACATGCGACTGCATGTCATGCCTCTCAAAAACAAGTGCGCAACACCGGCGCGAAAATGAGGCTCTGCCTATGATTTGGGAAAGCCCCTAAAGAATAAGGTGTCTAAAACAGTGCCTGCCGATATTATTATATCAAAATACCCAGAATAAATGATTCCTCAAGGCTAAATATGTGTTAATAATGAATCGATTTAGCCCAGAAAAAGTCTACAGTCTTAATAAGCCCTTGTGAAGCCCTTATTTACGATCTTGATAAACATGGCTTACCGGATCCCATAGGGAAAATGACAGCTTCCAGCATTACATCGTCTTGTTAGAATGTGTCATACCTCAAGCAGCAAGAGACTGCTCACTGTTCCCCCAACTGAAGTTAATTGCTCTCAACAGTCCTGTGTGGAACAGCCATGGATTTTAGTGACGGTTGCTAAAATCATTTTCCTCATACAAACAGAAATCTTCATCTCTTTTCTGTTTCTGAGTAAATAGTACATACCAGCACTATTTCAAAATAACAAACTCTTGATTGAATAATAAAAACTACAGTTAAACACTAAAAAACTCTAAGCCATCTCCGTGGAGATGTTGCCTGTACAACGGCAAAGAGAATGACTGGGGTAGGCGGAGCCTAGGAGGGATCATGTGACCAGCTTTGCTGGGCTCTTTGCCATTTCCTGTTGGGGAAGAGAATATCCCACAAGTAAGGATGACGCCGTGGACCGGACACACCTATGTTGGAGAAATATATATTTATAGACACACATACATATGTATTTATGTGTATATATGTCGCTAAATACAGACCTACACATATAAATACATATGTATACACATTTAAACACACACACACTTATATATATATGCCTATATATGTGTACATATGTATTTATGTGTTTATATGTGTATATATGTCGCTAAATACAGACCTACACATATAAATACATATGTATACACATTTAAACACACACACATATATATATATGCCTATATATGTGTACATATGTATTTATGTGTTTATATGTGTATATATGTCGCTAAATACAGACCTACACATATAAATACATATGTATACACATTTAAACACACACACATATATATATATGCCTATATATGTGTACATATGTATTTATGTGTTTATATGTGTATATATGTCGCTAAATACAGACCTACACATATAAATACATATGTATACACATTTAAACACACACACACATATATATATTTATAGACACACATACATATGTATTTATGTGTATATATGTCGCTAAATACAGACCTACACATATAAATACATATGTATACACATTTAAACACACACACACACATATATATTTATAGACACACATACATATGTATTTATGTGTATATATGTCGCTAAATACAGACCTACACATATAAATACATATGTATACACATTTAAACACACACACACATATATATATATGCCTATATATGTGTACATATGTATTTATGTGTTTATATATGTCGCTAAATACAGACCTACACATATAAATACATATGTATACACATTTAAACACACACACACACATATATATATGCCTATATATGTGTACATATGTGTTTATGTGTTTATATGTGTATATATGTCGCTAAATACAGACCTACACATATAAATACATATGTATACACATTTAAACACACACACACACACATATATATATGCCTATATATGTGTACATATGTGTTTATGTGTTTATATGTGTATATATGTCGCTAAATACAGACCTACACATATAAATACATATGTATACACATTTAAACACACACACACACATATATATATGCCTATATATGTGTACATATGTGTTTATGTGTTTATATGTGTATATATGTCGCTAAATACAGACCTACACATATAAATACATATGTATACACATTTAAACACACACACACACACATATATATATGCCTATATATGTGTACATATGTGTTTATGTGTTTATATGTGTATATATGTCGCTAAATACAGACCTACACATATAAATACATATGTATACACATTTAAACACACACACACATATATATATTTATAGACACACATACATATGTATTTATGTGTATATATGTTGCTAAATACAGACCTACACATATAAATACATATGTATACACATTTAAACACACACACACATATATATATTTATAGACACACATACATATGTATTTATGTGTATATATGTCGCTAAATACAGACCTACACATATAAATACATATGTATACACATTTAAACACACACACACATATATATATTTATAGACACACATACATATGTATTTATGTGTTTATATGTGTATATATGTCGCTAAATACAGACCTACACATATAAATACATATGTATACACATTTAAACACACACACACATATATATATATGCCTATATATGTGTACATATGTATTTATGTGTTTATATATGTCGCTAAATACAGACCTACACATATAACTACATATGTATACACATTTAAACACACACACACATATATATATATGCCTATATATGTGTACATATGTGTTTATGTGTTTATATGTGTATATATGTCGCTAAATACAGACCTACACATATAAATACATATGTATACACATTTAAACACACACACACACATATATATATGCCTATATATGTGTACATATGTGTTTATGTGTTTATATGTGTATATATGTCGCTAAATACAGACCTACACATATAAATACATATGTATACACATTTAAACACACACACACATATATATATATTTATAGACACACATACATATGTATTTATGTGTTTATATGTGTATATATGTCGCTAAATACAGACCTACACATATAAATACATATGTATACACATTTAAACACACACACATATATATATTTATAGACACACATACATATGTATTTATGTGTATATATGTTGCTAAATACAGACCTACACATATAAATACATATGTATACACATTTAAACACACACACACACATATATATATGCCTATATATGTGTACATATGTGTTTATGTGTTTATATGTGTATATATGTCGCTAAATACAGACCTACACATATAAATACATATGTATACACATTTAAACACACACACACATATATATATATATATTTATAGACACACATACATATGTATTTATGTGTTTATATGTGTATATATGTCGCTAAATACAGACCTACACATATAAATACATATGTATACACATTTAAACACACACACACATATATATATTTATAGACACACATACATATGTAGATATACACATTACATTACAGTTAGCCAGAGCTCTGAAGTCGCGCTATCCTGATGTGCATTGCATTCAATTGCGTTCAAGCAAACACATTTACTCTTAACTCATAAAACCCCACTACATCCGACATGCGCAAAGAACAGCGATAAACCCCTTTTCGATTGTGCGCAACTTTTAGAGCGCCAATCTTAATATAGCCCTAATGGAGTGAAATACCACAGAAAGAACCAACACACTGTGAGTTGAAATTAATGATCGATAAGCTGGACAAATTATAATGTGATAGTGGATGAAATTTAAGTGGAAACATTTAGAAAGATTTGAAAGGTAGATTGGACATTTACCATTCAAATATAAATAAAAAAAGACTCCCAGTTTTAGTCATTAAACTGTTCGTCTTTAACACCTCTGCAATGAATCTGTTTCTTATATCTAGGACCTCTTAAGGCTGGGATTGTTAACCGTTTTTTGTACCATGGACTCCTTTGGCAGTCTGGGGAATTTTACAGATCGCTACTCAGAATAAAAAGTTGCAATAGCGGTGGGTGCAATGAAGAGCATAAGCAATATTTGTATACTGTATCTAACATTATATAAACATATATGTGCTTTCTACTGGTCACACTTGCGCTGCTGATACCTTTGTTATCTGTTAACTACATTTATAATTAAAGGGAATTCTAAATTTCAATTAAAAGGATATGATAGCCAAATGTTGAAGCATATGAAACTGATGCTGCATAGCTGTACAAAGCTGACTAGAAAATATCACCTAAGCATCTCTATGTAAAAAAATGAAGATATTTTACCTCAAAAAGTATTCCCACCCTTCTGTAAAGAAACTTTAAGAAGCCAATCAGGATGCTAGTTCCAGGACTTGCAAGGGAGTGTGCATTTGACATTTGTGCTGGCACAGTCATGTTATTTTTCTATTCAGTTTAAGGAAGTTTACTATGAAATCTCACGAGATTTCGGTCAAATCTCATGAGATCACAGCAAAGCAAAACATGAGCTCAGCACTTTTGATTTTGATTGGCAATTGTTTTTTTCCCACTCAACTTGCAGCTTTACAGCAGCTGAAGTGTAACTGTTCACAGAGCACTTACTCTGGTGAGCTGAAGAAAGTTTGAGGTAAAATACCTCCCTTTTTTACATAGAGATGCTCAGGTGATATTTGAATTTCAGCTTTTTACAGTTATGCTGCATCACTTTCAAGTGATTTAGCATATGAATATTATGTCCCTTTAAAGGTTAGTGAAAATAAAGATGTACATTTTTTCCCCATAGACATTCACAGACCACCTCAAATCTACCCCATGTTTAAGAAAGATTATCGTCAAATTAAGTCTGAACTGCTGAACACTTCCTTGCTAATAGCTTCATTATTGCAAGGCTGAGATGTATAATTGTTTTGTAGATTTTACTAAACCTACCAGCTGTAGAACACAGCACGGGCAGAGCACCAATCTATGGGAGCCTCTAACGAGCAGAAATCGTTTGATAGTGTAGCTGTGTGGATCAGTCTTCCATAAGCTTTGCTGTGTAAATATTTAGGAGGGTTCTGATCACTCCAGCAGCACAGGTTTATACTCAAATGTAGAGAAGCCTCTGTTTTTGTGCATTTGTGTCTGCAAGTTAAGTGATAATACACAGAACACGCCGCCACAGACACAGCTTCCTCATCAGAGAAGGATTATGGGTAATTAGATTCACATTTGACTTAAAACAAAAGTGAGATGAATGACTTTGATTCGGAAATAGCTCAACTTAAATGCAGCAAACTATGATAAGAAAACTATGGGGCAAATGTATCAATGTGTGAGCGGACATGATACGAAGTAGCGTATAATGTCCACCGCACATCGATAAATTCCGACAGCATATGCTGTCTGCATTTATCATTGCACCATCAGTTCTTGTGAACTGCTGGTGCAATGCCGCCCCCTGCAGATTCGCGGCCAATCGTCCACTAGTAGGTGGTATCAATCAGCCTGATCATATTCGATGGGGTTGATTTCTGTCCGCCGCCTCAGAGCAGGTAGACAGGTTATAGAGCAGCGGTCTTTAGATTGATAAATATGCCCCTATGTGTCAACCGTTGTGTTTATGTGCTTATACAGTGTGTGTGTGTGTACGATTGTGTGTGCCACTGTCTGCATGTCCCTCTTTGTGTGAGTGTGTGTGTGTGTACGATTGTGTGAGTGCCACTGTCTGCATGTTCCTCTTTGTGTGTGTATGATTGTGTGAGTGCCACTGTCTGCATGTTCCTCTTTGTGTGTGTGTGTGTGTGTACGATTGTGTGAGTGCCACTGTCTGCATGTTCCTCTTTGTGTGTGTATGATTGTGTGAGTGCCACTGTCTGCATGTTCCTCTTTGTGTGTGTGTGTGTGTGTACGATTGTGTGAGTGCCACTGTCTGCATGTTCCTCTTTGTGTGTGTATGATTGTGTGAGTGCCACTGTCTGCATGTTCCTCTTTGTGTGTGTGTGAGTGTACGATTGTGTGTGTGCCACTGTCTGCATGTTTCTCTTTGTGTGTGTATGACTGTGAGTGCCACGGTCTGCATGTTCCTCTTTGTGTCTGTGTGTGTGAGTGTACAATTGTGAGTGCCACTGTCTGCATGTTCCTCTTTGTGTGTGTGTGTGTATGATTGTGTGAGTGCCACTGTCTGCATGTTCCTCTTTGTGTGTGTATGTGTATGATTGTGTGAGTGCCACTGTCTGCATGCTCCTCTTTGTGTGTGTGTGTGTGTGTGTGTGTATGATTGTGTGAGTGCCACTGTCTGCATGTTCCTCTTTGTGTGTGTGTGTATGATTGTGTGAGTGCCACTGTCTGCATGCTCCTCTTTGTGTGTGTATGATTGTGTGAGTGCCACTGCCTGCATGTTCTTCTTTGTGTGTGTGTGTGTGTGTGTATGATTGTGTGAGTGCCACTGTCTGCATGCTCCTCTTTGTGTGTGTATGATTGTGTGAGTGCCACTGTCTGCATGTTCCTTTTTGTGTGTGTATGATTGTGTGAGAGCCACTGTCTGCATGTTCCTCTTTGTGTGTGTGTGTGTGTGTGTGTATGATTGTGTGAGTGCCACTGTCTGCATGTTCCTCTTTGTGTCTGTGTGTGTGAGTGTACGATTGTGAGTGCCACTGTCTGCATGTTCCTCTTTGTGTGTGTGTGTGTGTATGATTGTGTGAGTGCCACTGTCTTCATGTTCCTCTTTGTGTGTGTATGTGCATGATTGTGTGAGTGCCACTGTCTGCATGCTCCTCTTTGTGTGTGTGTATGATTGTGTGAGTGCCACTGTCTGCATGTTCCTCTTTGTGTGTGTGTGTGTGTATGATTGTGTGAGTGCCACTGTCTGCATGCTCCTCTTTGTGTGTGTGTATGATTGTGTGAGTGCCACTGTCTGCATGTTCCTCTTTGTGTGTGTATGATTGTGTGAGTGCCACTGTCTGCATGTTCCTCTTTGTGTGTGTGTGTGTGTATGATTGTGTGAGTGCCACTGTCTGCATGTTCCTCTTTGTGTGTGTGTGTATGATTGTGTGAGTGCCACTGTCTGCATGTTCCTCTTTGTGTGTGTGTGTATGATTGTGTGAGTGCCACTGTCTGCATGTTCCTCTTTGTACGAGTGTGTGTACGATTGTGTGTGCCACTGTCTGCATGTTCCTCTTTGTGTGAGTGTGTGTGTGTACGATTCTGGGAGTGCCACTGTCTGTATGTTCCTCTTTGTGTGTGTGTGTGTGAGTGTGTATGATTGTGTGAGTGCCACTGTCTGCATGTTTATCTTTGTGCGAGTGTGTGTGTGTACGATTGTGTGTGTGCTCCTGTCTGCATGTTCCTCTTTGTGCGACTGTATGTGTGTGTATGATTGTATAAGTGCCACTGTCTGCATGTTCCTCTTTGTGTGTATGATCGTGTGAGTGCCACTGTCTGCATGTTCCTCTTTGTGTGTGTGTTTGTGTGTGAGTGTGTGTGTACGATTGTGTGAGTGCCACTGTCTGCATGTTCCTCTTTGTGTGTGTATGATTGTGTGAGTGCAACTGTCTGCATGTTCCTCTTTGTGTGTGTATGATTGTGTGAGTGCCACTGTCTGCATGTTCCTCTTTGTGTGTGTGTGTGTGTATGATTGTGTGAGTGCCACTGTCTGCATGTTCCTCTTTGTGTGTGTGTGTATGATTGTGTGAGTGCCACTGTCTGCATGCTCCTCTTTGTGTGTGTATGATTGTGTGAGTGCCACTGTCTGCATGTTCCTCTTTGTGTGTGTATGATTGTGTGAGTGCCACTGTCTGCATGTTCCTCTTTGTGTGTGTGTGTGTGTGTGTATGATTGTGTGAGTGCCACTGTCTGCATGTTCCTCTTTGTGTGTGTGTGTGTGTGTGTGTGTATGATTGTGTGAGTGCCACTGTCTGCATGTTCCTCTTTGTGTGTGTGTGTGTGTATGATTGTGTGAGTGCCACTGTCTGCATGTTCCTCTTTGTGTGTGTGTGTGTATGATTGTGTGAGTGTCACTGGCTGCATGCTCCTCTTTGTGTGTGTATGATTGTGTGAGTGCCACTGTCTGCATGCTCCTCTTTGTGCGTGTATGATTGTGTGAGAGCCACTGTCTGCATGTTCCTCTTTGTGTGTGTGTGTGTATGATTGTGTGAGTGCCACTGTCTGCATGTTCCTCTTTGTGTCTGTGTGTGTGAGTGTATGATTGTGAGTGCCACTGTCTGCATGTTCCTCTTTGTGCGAGTGTGTGTGTGTACGATTGTGTGTGCCACTGTCTGCATGTTCCTCTTTGTGTGAGTGTGTGTGTATACGATTGTGGGAGTGCCCCTGTCTGCATGTTCCTCTTTGTGTGTGTATGATTGTGTGAGTGCCACTGTCTGTATGTTCCTCTTTGTGTGTGCGTGTGTGAGTGTGTATGATTATGTGAGTGCCACTGTCTGCATGTTTATCTTTGTGCGAGTCTGTGTGTGTGTACGATTGTGTGTGTGCCACTGTCTGCATGTTCCTCTTTGTGTGCATGATCGTGTGAGTGCCACTGTCTGCATGTTCCTCTTTGTGTGTGTGTGTGTGTAAGTGTGTGTGTACGATTGTGTGTGTGCCACTATCTGCATGTTCCTCTTTGTGCAAGTGTGTGTGTGTACGATTGTGTGAGTGCCACTGTCTGCATGTTCCTCTTTGTGTGTGTGTGTGTGTGTGTGAGTGTGTGTGTACGATTGTGTGTGTGCCACTGTCTGCATGTTCCTCTTTGTGTGTGTGTGTGTATGATTGTGTGAGTGCCACTGTCTGCATGTTCCTCTTTGTGTGTGTGTGTATGATTGTGTGAGTGCCACTGTCTGCATGTTCCTCTTTGTACGAGTGTGTGTGTGTACGATTGTGTGTGCCACTGTCTGCATGTTCCTCTTTGTGTGAGTGTGTGTGTGTACGATTGTGGGAGTGCCACTGTCTGCATGTTCCTCTTTGTGTGTGTATGATTGTGTGAGTGCCACTGTCTGTATGTTCCTCTTTGTGTGTGTGTGTGTGTGAGTGTGTATGATTGTGTGAGTGCCACTGTCTGCATGTTTATCTTTGTGCGAGTGTGTGTGTGTGTACGATTGTGTGTGGGCCCCTGTCTGCATGTTCCTCTTTGTGCGACTGTATGTGTGTGTGTGTATGATTGTATAAGTGCCACTGTCTGCATGTTCCTCTTTGTGTATGATCGTGTGAGTGCCACTGTCTGCATGTTCCTCTTTGTGTGTGTGTGAGTGTGTGTGTACGATTGTGTGAGTGCCACTGTCTGCATGTTCCTCTTTGTGTGTGTATGATTGTGTGAGTGCCACTGTCTGCATGTTCCTCTTTGTGTGTGTATGATTGTGTGAGTGCCACTGTCTGCATGTTCCTCTTTGTGTGTGTGTGTGTGTGTATGATTGTGTGAGTGCCACTGTCTGCATGTTCCTCTTTGTGTGTGTGTGTATGATTGTGTGAGTGCCACTGTCTGCATGCTCCTCTTTGTGTGTGTATGATTGTGTGAGTGCCACTGTCTGCATGTTCCTCTTTGTGTGTGTATGATTGTGTGAGTGCCACTGTCTGCATGTTCCTCTTTGTGTGTGTGTGTGTGTGTGTGTGTGTGTATGATTGTGTGAGTGCCACTGTCTGCATGTTCCTCTTTGTGTGTGTATGATTGTGTGAGTGCCACTGTCTGCATGTTCCTCTTTGTGTGTGTATGATTGTGTGAGTGCCACTGTCTGCATGTTCCTCTTTGTGTGTGTGTGTGTGTGTGTGTATGATTGTGTGAGTGCCACTGTCTGCATGTTCCTCTTTGTGTGCGTGTGTATGTGTATGATTGTGTGAGTGCCACTGTCTGCATGTTCCTCTTTGTGTCTGTGTGTGTGAGTGTACGATTGTGAGTGCCACTGTCTGCATGTTCCTCTTTGTGCGAGTGTGTGTGTGTGTACGATTGTGTGTGCCACTGTCTGCATGTTCCTCTTTGTGTGAGTGTGTGTGTGTGTATACGATTGTGGGAGTGCCACTGTCTGCATGTTTATCTTTGTGCGAGTCTGTGTGTGTGTACGATTGTGTGTGTGCCACTGTCTGCATGTTCCTCTTTGTGTGTGTGTGTGTGTGTGTGTGTGTGAGTGTGTATGATTGTGTGAGTGCCACTGTCTGCATGTTTATCTTTGTGCGAGTCTGTGTGTGTGTACGATTGTGTGTGTGCCACTGTCTGCATGTTCCTCTTTGTGTGCATGATCGTGTGAGTGCCACTGTCTGCATGTTCCTCTTTGTGTGTGTGTGTGTGTGTGTGTAAGTGTGTGTGTACGATTGTGTGTGTGCCACTGTCTGCATGTTCCTCTTTGTGCAAGTGTGTGTGTGTGTACGATTGTGTGAGTGCCACTGTCTGCATGTTCCTCTTTGTGTGTGTGTGTGTGTGAGTGTACGATTGTGTGTGAGCCACTGTCTGCATGTTCCTCTTTGTGTGTGTGTGTGTATGATTGTGTGAGTGCCACTGTCTGCATGTTCCTCTTTGTGTGTGTGTGTGTGAGTGTGTGTGTATATGATTGTGTGAGTGCCACTGTCTGCATGTTCCTCTTTGTACGAGTGTGTGTGTGTACAATTGTGTGTGCCACTGTCTGCATGTTCCTCTTTGTGTGAGCGTGTGTGTATGATTGTGGGAGTGCCACTGCCTGCATGTTCCTTTTTGTGTGTGTATGATTGTCTGCATGTTCCTCTTTGTGTGTGTGTGTGTGTGTGTGTGTGAGTGTGTGTGTACGATTGTGTGAGTGCCACTGTCTGCATGTTCCTCTTTGTGCAAGTGTGTGTGTGTGTGTGTACGATTGTGTGAGTGCCACTGTCTGCATGTTCTTCTTTGTGTGTGTGTGTGTGTGTGTGTGTGTGAGTGTACGATTATGTGTGTGCCACTGTCTGCATGTTCCTCTTTGTGCGACTGTATGTGTGTGCCACTGTATGACTGTATGTAAGTATACGATTGTGTGTGTGTGCCACTGTCTGCATGTTTCTCTTTGTGCAAGTGTGTGTGCACGATTGTGTGTGTGCCACTGTCTGCATGTTCCTCTCTGTGTGTGTGTGTACAATTGTGTGTGTGCCACTGTGTGCATGTTTCTCTTTGTGCGACTGTATGTGTGTGCCACTGTATGACTGTATGTAAGTGTCACTGTCTGCATGTTCCTCTTTGTGTGTATGATCGTGTGAGTGCCACTGTCTGCATGTTCCTCTTTGTGTGTGTGTGTGTGTGTGAGTGTGTGTGTACGATTGTGTGAGTGCTACTGTCTGCATGTTCCTCTTTGTGTGTGTGTGTGTGAGTGTGTGTGTACGATTGTGTGTGTGTGCCACTGTCTGCATGTTTCTCTTTGTGCAAGTGTGTGTGCACGATTGTGTGTGTGCCACTGTCTGCATGTTCCTCTCTGTGTGTGTGTGTACAATTGTGTGTGTGCCACTGTGTGCATGTTTCTCTTTGTGCAAGTGTGTGTGTACGATTGTGTGTGTGCCACTGTCTGCATGTTCCTCTCTGTGTGTACGATATTGTGTCTGCCACTGTCTGCATGCTCCTCTTTGCGCGAGTGTGTGTGTACGATTGTGTGAGTGCCACTGTCTGCAAGTTCCTCTTTGTGTGTGTGTGTAGGCATGTTTTCGCTTGTACATGTAAATCAATGTGTGTTTCCATATGTCTGTGTGTGATATGTATGTATATACTGTATGTATGTGCATATGCGTGTATGTATGTTTTTATGCATGTATGTATGTATCTATACAGGGAGTGCAGAATTATTAGGCAAATGAGTATTTTGACCACATCATCCTCTTTATGCATGTTGTCTTACTCCAAGCTGTATAGGCTCGAAAGCCTACTACCAATTATGCATATTAGGTGATGTGCATCTCTGTAATGAGAAGGGGTGTGGTCTAATGACATCAACACCCTATATCAGGTGTGCATAATTATTAGGCAACTTCCTTTCCTTTGGCAAAATGGGTCAAAAGAGGGACTTGACAGGCTCAGAAAAGTCAAAAATAGTGAGATATCTTGCAGAGGGATGCAGCACTCTTAAAATTGCAAAGCTTCTGAAGCGTGATCATCGAACAATCAAGCGTTTCATTCAAAATAGTCAACAGGGTCGCAAGAAGCGTGTGGAAAAACCAAGGCGCAAAATAACTGCTCATGAACTGAGAAAAGTCAAGCGTACAGCTACCAAGATGCCACTTGCCACCAGTTTGGCCATATTTCAGAGCTGCAACATCACTGGAGTGCCCCAAAGCACAAGGTGTGCAATACTCAGAGACATGGCCAAGGTAAGAAAGGCTGAAAGACGACCACCACTGAACAAGACACACAAGCTGAAACGTCAAGACTGGGCCAAGAATAATCTCAAGACTGATTTTTCTAAGGTTTTATGGACTGATGAAATGAGAGTGAGTCTTGATTGGCCAGATGGATGGGCCCGTGGCTGGATTGGTAAAGGGCAGAGAGCTCCAGTCCGACTCAGACGCCAGCAAGGTGGAGGTGGAGTACTGGTTTGGGCTGGTATCATCAAAGATGAGCTTGTGGGGCCTTTTCGGGTTGAGGATGGAGTCAAGCTCAACTCCCAGTCCTACTGCCAGTTTCTGGAAGACACCTTCTTCAAGCAGTGGTACAGGAAGAAGTCTGCATCCTTCAAGAAAAACATGATTTTCATGCAGGACAATGCTCCATCACACGCGTCCAAGTACTCCACAGCGTGGCTGGCAAGAAAGGGTATAAAAGAAGAAAATCTAATGACATGGCCTCCTTGTTCACCTGATCTGAACCCCATTGAGAACCTGTGGTCCATCATCAAATGTGAGATTTACAAGGAGGGAAAACAGTACACCTCTCTGAACAGTGTCTGGGAGGCTGTGGTTGCTGCTGCACGCAATGTTGATGGTGAACAGATCAAAACACTGACAGAATCCATGGATGGCAGGCTTTTGAGTGTCCTTGCAAAGAAAGGTGGCTATATTGGTCACTGATTTGTTTTTGTTTTGTTTTTGAATGTCAGAAATGTATATTTGTGAATGTTGAGATGTTATATTGGTTTCACTGGTAAAAATAAATAATTGAAATGGGTATATATTTGTTTTTTGTTAAGTTGCCTAATAATTATGCACAGTAATAGTCACCTGCACACATAGATATCCCCCTAAAATAGCTATAACTAAAAACAAACTAAAAACTACTTCCAAAACTATTCAGCTTTGATATTAATGGGTTTTTTGGGTTCATTGAGAACATGGTTGTTGTTCAATAATAAAATTAATCCTCAAAAATACAACTTGCCTAATAATTCTGCACTCCCTGTATTTATATATATATATATATATATATATATATATATATATATATACAGTATATATATATATATATCCAAGAACAAGAGGGGGTATATGCACTCTCACCAAATACCATCAGCTGCCAGGGTGCTCTGTAGGGAAATTCATCAGCAAAGTCAAAGAAAGCACTCACTGGTCTTCAGATAAATCATCAAAATAGAATTTTATTAGTGACGTTTCGGGACACAGTATACAGTATACAGTAATAGGAATGACTATGGACTCCCACATATTTACGTGGGAGTCCATGGTCATTCCTATTACTGTATACTACTTTATGAGAGCCATGTTCCATTTAATAACTGTAATATTGCTAGCTTGTTTAGCCATTTCCTTTTTGTTCATCCTAGTATGTGACTCCACTTTTCAGTTTTTGCTTCTGTGGTTGTACCGAATTTTTTGGTATCCTTTCAATTTTTCAATTTTTTGGTAGCCTCTGTTCTGTGGAGTCACACAGTTGGATATGTAGTGCTATTTTGCTTGTTTGTTATTTGATGACTTGCCATATATGGCGTCTATTGTTTACTGGTTGCTATGGCAACCGTATATATATATTACCATATGGCGATATAACATATTACCCATTTTTGTCATTAATGTTGCCTTGTCCTTATTTTGTATGCTTAGCGCTTGTTTTATGCCTGTATAAGTATTCTGGCTTTTTGATGTTTTTCTTTATTCAGTCTCTACACGTTGCCGCGGGCGATGACGTCACTCGCTAGGGGCGGCGCATCTACCGCGGAGAGCGTGGCGCACTTTTCTCTGGTGGCGGTTCATAACACAGCTGGGTGGTAAGTTTTGGTAACCTTGTAAGTTTGAGGACGGGCAGTTTATTGCCCGAAAACGTTCACTAATTAAAGGTGAAACTATTTGAAAGACTTCTGGAGTGCTTCTTGTCTTCTGCTATATATATATATATATATATATATATATATATATACATACATGTATCTATGCGTGTATGAATGTATGTATGTGTGCATGTATGCATGCATGTGTGTATGTATGTGTGTATGTATATAACAGTGTAAATTTGTTGTCCTTTCAAAATAACTCAACACACTATTAATGATAAACCGTTGGCAACAAAAGTAAGTACACCCCTAAGTGGAAATGTCCAAATTGGGCTCAAAGTGTAAATATTTTGTGTGGCCACCATTATTTTCCATCACTGCCTTAACCCTCTTGGACATGAAGTTCACCGGAGCTTCACAGGTTGCCACTGGAGTCCTCTTCCACTCCTCCATGACGACATCACGGAGCTGGTGGATGTTAGAGACCTTGCACTCCCCCACCTTCCATTTGAGGATGCCCCACAGATGCTCAATACGGTTTAAGTTTGGAGACATGCTTGGTCAGTCCATCACCTTTACCCTCAGCTTCTTTAGCAAGGCAGTGGTCGTCTTGGAGGTGTGTTTGGGGTTGTTATCATGTTGGAATACTGCCCTGCGGCCCAGCCTCCGAAGGGAGGGGATCATGCTCTGCTTCAGTATGCCACAGTACATGTTGGCATTTATGGTTCCCTCAATGAACTGTAGCTCCCCAGTGCTGGCAGCACTCATGCAGGCCCAGACCATAACACTCCCACCACCAGGTTTGACTGTAGGCAAGACACACTTGTCTTTGTACTCCTCACCTGGTTCCCGCCACACACACTTGACACCATCTGAACCAAATAAGTTTATCTTGGTCTCAGTGGACCACAGGACATGGTTCCAGTAATCCATGTCCTTAGTCTGCTTGTCTTCAGCAAACTGTTTGCAGGCTTTCTTGTGCATCATCTTTATAAGAGGCTTTCTTCTGGGATGACAGCCATGCAGACCAATCTGATGCAGTGTGTGGCATATGGTTTGAGCACTGACAGGCTCCCCCACCCCTTCAACCTCTGCAACAATGCTAGCAGCACTCATAGGTCTATTTCCCAAAGACAACTTCTGGATATGACACTGAGCATGTACACTCAACTTCTTTGGTTGACCATGGTGAGACCTGTTCTGAGTGGAACCTGTCCTGTGAAACCGCTGTATGGTTTTGCCCACCATGCTGCAGCTCAGTTTTAGGGTCTTGGCAATCTTCTTATAGCCTAGGCCATCTTTATGTAGAGCAGAGAGTTCTTTGCCATGAGGTGCCATGTTGAACTTCCAGTGACCAGTATGAGAGTGTGAGAGTGATAACACCAAATTCAACACACCTGCTCCCCATTCACACCTGAGGTCTTGTAACACTAACAAGTCACATGACACCGGGGAGGGAAAATGGCTAATTGGGCCCAATTTGGACATTTTCTCTTAGGGGTGTACTCACTTTTGTTGCCAACGGTTTAGACATTAATGGCTGTGTGTTGAGTTATTTTGAGGGGCCAGCACATTTACACTGTTATACAGACTGTACACTCACTATTTTACATTGTAGCAAAGTGTCATTTCTTCAGTGTTGTCACATGAAAAGATATAATAAAATATTTACATAAATATGAGGGGTGTACTCACTTTTGTAAGATACTGTATATGTGAGATACTGTGTATATATATATATATATATGTATATATATATATATATATATATATATATATATATGTATATATATATATATATATATATATATATATATATTTATGTATAGATATATGTATATATGAATGTGTGTATGTATGCATGTATGTATGTGCATATGTATGTATGCATGCATGTGTGTATGTATGTATGTGTGTATGTATGTTTGAATGAATGTTTGCATGTATTTATGTATGTGAGTATGTGCGTATGCATGTGTGCCTATGTGTGTATGCATACATGTATGTATGTGTGTATGTATGTATTCATGCATGTATGCATGTATGTGTGTATGCATGTATGTGTGTATGCATATATGTATGTCTGTATGTATGTGTGTATGCATGTATGCATGTGTGTATGTATGTATGCATGTATGTGTGTTTGTATGTATGTGTGTATGCATGTATGTATACATGTGTGTATGTATGCATGCATGTATGTGTGCATGTATGTGTGTATATATGTATGTGTGTGTATGTATGCATGCATGTATGTGTGTATGTATTTATGTATGCATGTATCTGTGCATATATGCATGCATGTATGTGTGGATGTATGCATGTGTGTATGTATGTGTGTATGTAGATCAGACACTATATTACAGCCAACATGTAACAATTGAACAGTTGTATAACCTCTCTGCATTAAAAAAAACATCCTGAGTTCCATATGTGGCACGTGCACGTTAAATTGCAGATTCCTGGGCTACATTTTGCCCAATCATATTATTTGCTGTTACATTTAGGCCGTGCATAGGTCTAACCTAGCGCTAACCAAACAAGATGAATCTAATCAGTCTCCTCAGGAAGCCGCTCACAATCCGCAAACGTAAGGCAGACTCATGAAACAGCGACTCCTTGAAGGGCCCTCACGTGATCTCACCATAGGATGCCAAGTTATGTCAAGGATATTTCAGCATTCCTGGTTCACTGTACACTATTCCCTCTTGGGACAAACTTTTTTCCCAAGTTTGCTGCGTCTGCTCAGGCAGCAACCGCCTCTCACTGCTTTGTCTGCCGAAAACATTTATTTATTTTACTTTTTCTGTAAATGTTAAGCATTTGCCTGTGATATTATCCTCATTTACTCTTCTTATGCCGCCAGTTTGCTGGGCTGCCACATATGGCCAATTATACTTTCATATTTCTTGTCTTTTCATGTTAATAAAAGAAACAAATTCGCATTGCAAACAAAAATGGATACAACTGATTTATTTATTGAAGTTGATACTAAACATATTTCTTTCAAGTTGAAAAGGTTTTAATCATTATTTTATTTTTTCCCATATGGTTACCATTTTTTATTAAATATTGAAGCCTTTAGTAAAGGTCAAGGCAGAAATAGTTCCCTGTCATATAAGTCTTCTGATATACAATTTAACAAATAAAATACTTCCGTTATCACACTTTGGCTTGCGCATTTGTCTTGAGCTCTGTGGTGCCAATTTAAAGGGACATTAAACTTGAGCACAACTATAAAGGAAAAGTAACTACTCACCATGTTATTGCCAGATACTAACGCTTCGCCTCTTCCTATTGGTCTTCACCACCTTAGAGCTTAGGTATTTCTCACACCCTGTGACAGAAGCACTGTACCCTCGCAGGTTAGTGATGTAGGGATAGTCAGCTGTATCATTTACTTGGGAATAGTGCACATGACACATCGTGTGAACTTTACATTTTGTACACAGTTACACAAGATATATTTCAAAAAGCACTCGGCAATAATATAGAGTAATGCAGCCAAAATGTAAAGCTCCTGCTCTGTATCATACACACCAGCCTGAAGTATATTATAAAGTTGTCAAAAAGTTGACAACCTCATTGCTATGCAAATTCTCACTACTTCTGTCACAGTGTGTGAGAATACCTGTGCTCCAAGATGGCCGCTCCAGTACAAAAATGTGGAGCAAGATAGTCACCCCAGTACAAAGAGGTGGAGCAAGATGGCCGCCCCAGTACAAAGAGGTGGAGCAAGATGGCCGCCCCAGTACAAAGAGGTGGAGCAAGATGACCGTCCCAGTACAAAGAGGTGGAGCTTCACTATCAGACAATTTTTAAGGGGTTAAAATAGCATAGTGAGTAGAAACCATTCTAATGTGCCTTTACCAGGACAACTATTTAGCCATGTTTGGAGCTTGAGAAGGGGAAATGTGGATATAGGGGTATACATGTCGGGCTGATTTTTGGGAGGCGTGTTAGACAGTAACGGAAGATTTAATATTTTAGTTACCGGTAGTTTTTTTAGGCGCAGGCAGTTTCTAAAGTTCCGTAAGTCACTGGCGACTCCAGAAATTTTTAGTTACGCTTATTTCTGGACATCGCTAGTTTATCCGACTTACGGCACTTTAGCAACTGCCGGCGGGGTATATGTAATACCCCTATGTGCAAGGTGAAACTACGGGCGGCGTGGGTTCCCTCGCTTGCGCCAAAAACTATGCTGTATATCAGATTGCGCCCCAATTGCTTGAGCAGCTAAGCCTCAAGCTCTTTTGCAACCAATCACGTAAGAACAGGGTTTGTCAACCATCTCAGATGAATAAGTTCAGGGAGATCTAACTGCACCACCATTTAAGTAACAGGGAGGTTAGGAAGCAGAAGGGACATAATACGCATATGCTAAATCACTTGAAAGTGATACAGCATATTTGTAAAAAGCTGACAGGAAAAATAATCCCCTGAGCATCTCTATGTAAAAAAGGAAGATATTTTACCACACAATTTCCTCAGCTCACTAGAGTAAGTGCTCTGTAAAAAGTGATACGTCAGGTAGAAAAAAAAAAAAGAGAGGAAGAAATGAACAGCAGCCAATCAACATCAGCAGTGCTGAGGTCATAAACTCTTACTGTGATCTCATGAGATTTCATTGTAAACTTCCTTAACCCTTTGAGTGCTAATGACGGCTCTGAGCCAACACAGAGTTTCTCACTCTGGTGCTAATGACGACTTAGAGCCGTCATGAGCACTCTCCCACCTTGAGGGAGATCTGGGGGCTCCTTACTGCTCCTACCCCGGCAATCGTGCTTGTAGAATGACAGGCATCACCGGGGCTTCACGTGATGCGCGGTGACGTACGTCACGCGCAATTTAGTGATGACGTCACCGCGCAACTTTATTTATACTTAACAATGTTAAGTATAGGAGGAGGGGGCATACTGCTTAGAAGCCTGTATCTCAGGCATCTAAGCAGCTACAGACCCCCAAGACCCCCCATTGTTGGAAAGGTAATCACTTAACCTTTCCAACAGTATAAGTCTTGGGGGTCTGTAAAAAAAAAAAAAAAGTTAAAAAAAATGTTTTCAAAAATTTAAAAAATAAAAAAATAAAATAAAATATTAGTACCCAGGTGGGAAATGGCTTAGCAGCCAAAGGGTTAAAGTAAATAGGGAAATAACAGGAGTGTGCATGAGGCATGCTCCCTTGCAGGTCCTGGGACAGACATACTGATTGGCTGCTTAAAGTCCTTTACAATGGGGTGTGAATACCTAGGACATTTTGAGGTAAAATATGTTTCTTTTTTACATAGAGATGTTCAGTTGATATTTTCTAGTCAGCTTTTTACAGCATCACTTTCAAGTGTTTCAACATTTGGGAAACATATCCCTTTAAGTCTGCTGCTTCTTAAATTCTAGTTAAGCGAACCTGCAAATGGAAAAATGCTTCTTCTTATTACTGAAATGCATCTACGTATATTGAATATCAAAACCTGTATGATGAGTCACGTAGACCGCAGAAAACAAATGCAATATTAAAACAGAAACTGCAGCGAAGGAGCCTGGTCGTACGTCCTTCTAAATTGTAATATTGCTTTCAAATATTCAAATGTTACATTCAATATCTGAATGTTAACATTTGTTCCTGAAACATTCAAAGGGCAGAACTTGCATTGTGAATAAATATGTTTAGTTGTCTTACTGAGATTTTTCTAAAACAATGTTGGGTTTCTCTATGTTATGATGGCGTTTATGCGCGCACTTCGCATCGCTACAGCAGAGTATGTATCATTCGCTTTTTGTGCGAGTGGACTTTGAAATCCTTGACACATTTTATCTAGACTTTATAGTCACAGATGTTTTCAAGCAGAAAGGTTCTTCAAGTCAAAAATTGTTTACAGAGACCAAATGTTTATTAATAATCTTTCATATGAATATTTTACAGATAGCAAGAAGTCGTCTTAAATTAAATTTCATAAAAATGCTGTTTGCTTTGAAGTTTCATATTATCATCTCAAGCTGGTCGAGACAACAACTCTAAACTTACTTCTGATGCTGAATTAATGTCCCCTATGGAACCAGTACATTCAATTTCACTTGCCCAGCAGATGATCAGTAGAGCCTAAAAATAGCGGCACAACTTTATGCAACTGAGGTGGTCAAAGCTGATAAAATGATTTATAAACATACTGATATAACATAACTGTTGCTAACCAATTACAACAGCTGATTTAATGATAACTCAGTCCTTGTGCTAAAGTCAAAAAAATTATTAACTAACTCAGCTGTAGATGATTTTAATAACCAGTATAGATCTCTCACTCTTATGGAGACTGGCATGAAAGGGGTTACTTAATGACAATGCCAGTGAAGTTTCTAGCTGATGTTAGGCTGAGCATGGGGTCATGTGACTCTTACGCTCGGTGATGTCATGGCCTGTGTAAGGCAGTAGTCCAGCATATGCGGATGTGTAAACATGTCAGGACGGGGGACACAAGGCAGAGCGTAAGGAGCTAAAAAAGGTAAAGCAGCTGACATATTGGCTGTTTCAAATTAACGCAAGAAAGCAATTACTGTGAACATGGATGGTCCACTGATATAACTGGGGGAAAAGAGCATTGGAAATGTGTTTCATATAACTGTCCTGGTGCCCGAGGGCCAAACTAAGAAACAACAGCCATATCTTAATCTAATATTCTGGTAAATAGGGATTTGCTTCCTGAAGCTGAGAACCTTTTTTAATGCTAAATAACTACCAGTTATGGACATTATACTCAATATTACTGTACGTTCTACATGAGCTCTCACGCTTGTCACACAGTAAAGGGCTTTTTTAATGCTTTTATGAGAGTCCTTAGCTTACTATGGGGTTGATCATATTCTATTGGTTGAAAATTATCTCCATATTAAAGGCTGCCATTGAGCTGTTTTGCTGATGACGCAATAACAATCAGCTCCATATTAACGGCTGCCATTGTGCTGTTTTGCTGATGACGCAATAACAATCAGCTCCATATTGACGGCTGCCATTGTGCTGTTTTGCTGATGACGCAATAACAATCAGATCCATATTGACGGCTGCCATTGAGCTGTTTTGCTGATGACACTATCACAAATAGCTCCATATTAACGGCTGCCATTGAGCTGTTTTGCTGATGACACTATCACAAATAGCTCCATATTAACGGCTGCCATTGAGCTGTTTTGCTGATGACACTATCACAAATAGCTCCATATTAACGGCTGCCATTGTGCTGTTTTGCTGATGATGCAATAACAATCAGCTCCATATTAACGGCTGCCATTGAGCTATTTTGCTGATGACACTATAACAAACAGCTCCATATTAACGGCTGCCATTGTGCTGTTTTGCTGATGACGCAGTAACAATCAGATCCATATTAACGGCTGCCATTATGCTGTTTTGCTGATGACACAGTAACAATCAGATCCATATTAATGGCTGCCATTGTGCTGTTTTGCTGATGACACTATCACAAATAGCTCCATATTAACGGCAGCCATTATGCTGTTTTGCTGATGACGCAATAACAATCAGATCCATATTAACGGCTGCCATTGTGCTGTTTTGCTGATGACGCAATAACAATCAGATCCATATTAACGGCTGCCATTGTGCTGCTTTGCTGATGACACAATAACAATCAGATTCATATTAACGGCTGCCATTGTGCTGTTTTGCTGATGACGCAATAACAATCAGATCCATATTAACGGCTGCCATTGTGCTGTTTTGCTGATGATGCAATAACAATCAGCTCCATATTAACGGCTGCCATTGTGCTGTTTTGCTGATGATGCAGTAACAATCAGCTCCATATTAACGGCTGCCATTGTGCTGTTTTGCTGATGATGCAGTAACAATCAGATCCATATTAACGGCTGCCATTGTGCTGTTTTGCTGATGATGCAGTAACAATCAGCTCCATATTAACGGCTGCCATTGTGCTGTTTTGCTGATGATGCAATAACAATCAGCTCCATATTAACGGCTGCCATTGTGCTGTTTTGCTGATGATGCAATAACAATCAGATCCATATAAACGGCTGCCATTGTGCTGTTTTGCTGATGATGCAGTAACAATCAGCTCCATATTAACGGTTGCCATTGTGCTGTTTTGCTGATGACTCAATCACAAATAGCTCCATATTAACGGTTGCCATTGTGCTGTTTTGCTGATGACTCAATCACAAATAGCTCCATATTAACGGTTGCCATTGTGCTGTTTTGCTGATGACTCAATCACAAATAGCTCCATATTAACGGTTGCCATTGTGCTGTTTTGCTGATGATGCAATAACAATCAGATCCATATTAACGGCTGCCATTGTGCTGTTTTGCTGATGATGCAGTAACAATCAGATTAATGGCTGCCATTGTGCTGATGACACAGTAACTGTGTCAGCTATTTTTGCTGTTTATTTGCAGCATTTTTCATGATTGGTTTGGACAAAAATGGTCCTGTACTTAAAGGGATATGAAACCCAACATTTAAAAAAAAAAAAATTGTGATTCAGAAACAATATAAAAGTTAAAAAAAAGTTTCCAATTGACTTCTATTACATAATGTTCTCATGATATTCTTTATTGAAGAGATACCTAGGTAGACATCTGAAGCACTATATTAGTGCTGCCCTCTAGTGCTCTTGCAAATGGATAACATTCTTGCAAAACGGCTGCCATATAGTGCTCCAGAAATGGGCTGGCTCCTAAGCTTACGCCCCTGCTTTTCAACAAAAGATACCAAATGAACGAAGACAAAATGATAATAGAAGTAAATTAGAACGTTGTTTAAGATTTTATGCTCTATCTGAATAATTAAAGACAAATATTGGGCTTTACGATCCCAAGTAAGGAAACCAACCCCGAATGTTCCTTTGTGTTTCAGATAAAAAAAGCTCCAATTTACTTCTATTATCAAATTTGCTTCGTTCTCATGGTATTCTTTATGGAAGATGATCAGAACATTGCTAAAAGTATATCTGCAAAACTGCTGCCATACAGTGCACCAGACACATGCACGCTCCTGAGACTTCCTACATAGCTTTTTAACAAAGGATAAAAAGAGAATACATTACATTTAATAAAATAAGTCAATTGAAAAGATTTGTTTTTATTGTATCATGGAAGAAAGATTTTTTAATGCCCCTTTAAAATATTTTTTTTTGAACATTAATAAAATCTTAGACGAAGCAAGGGAAAGGAAATGGTGACTAAGCATAATGTCATTGTCTAAACAAAGGGGCGCGATCCGATATATGGCGCAGTTTTCGGCGCAAGCGTGGAAACCGGCACCGCCCATAGTTTCAGCTCGCAACTCGAGCTATCTCATATACGGTGCCGTTAGATGCTAAAGTGCCGTAAGTCTGACAAACTAGCGAAGTTCACAAATCTGCATAAGTACAAATTTCTGGAGTCGCCAGTGACTTACGGCACTTTAGAGACTGCCGCCGCATAAAAAAACTGACTAAGTTATAAAATCACCCGTACTGTCTAACACGCCTCCCAAACATAGCCCTACACGTATACCCCTCTATCAATCCCCCCTCTCACTCCTAATAATAAATATATTAAGCCCTAAACTGCCACTCCCGGCCCCCGCCGCCACCTATATTATATGTATTACCCCCTAATCTGACCCCCCTACACCGCCGCCAGCTTCATTAAATGTCTTACCCCCTAATGTGAGCCCCCTAACCCACTGCCACCTATTTAAACTATATTAACCCCTAATGTGATCCCCCTACACCGCCGCCACCTATTTAAACTATATTAACCCCTAATATGATCCCCCTACACCGCCGCCACCTATTTAAACTATATTAACCCCTAATATGATCCCCCTACACCGCCGCCACCTATTTAAACTATATTAACCCCTAATATGATCCCCCTACACCACCGCCACCTATTTAAACTATATTAACCCCTAATATGATCCCCCTACACCGCCGCCATCTATTTAAACTATATTAACCCCTAATATGATCCCCCTACACCGCCACCACCTATTTAAACTATATTACCCCCTAATATGATCCCCCTACACCGCCGCCACCTATTTAAACTATATTACCCCCTAATGTGATCCCCATACACCGCCGCCACCTATTTAAACTATATTACCCCCTAATATGATCCCCCTACACCGCCGCCACCTATATTAAAATTATTAACCCCTAATCTAATCCCCCTATACCGCCGCCACCTATATTAAATTTATTAACCCCTAAAATACTAAAATTTCCCTACCACTAAACCTAAGTCTAACCCTACAAATAGCCCTGAAAAGGGCCTTTTGCGTGGCATTGCCCCAAAGTAACCAGCTCTATTACCAGCCCTTAAAAGGGCCTTTTGTGGGGCATTGCCCCAAAGTAACCAGCTCTATTACCAGCCCTTAAAAGGGCTTTTTGTGGAGCATTGTCACAAAGTAATCAGCTCTTTTGCCTGTAATCTAATCCCCCTACAACGCCGCCACCTATAATAAATGTATTACCCCCTAATCTAATCCGCTACACCGCCGCCACCTATATTAAATATATTAACCCCTAATCTAATCCCCCTACACCGCCGCCACCTATATTAAATATATTAACCCCTAATCTGACCCCCCTACACCGCTGCCACCTATATTAACTATATTAACCCTAATTATATTATATTATTTTAGGGTTTATATTTATTTTACAGGTAACTTGGTATTTATTTTAACTAGGTACAATAGCTATTAAATAGTTAATAACTATTTAATAGCTACCTAGTTAAAATAATTACCAAAATAACCTAAGTTACAAATACACCTACACTATCAATAAATTAATTAAATAAACTACAAATATCTAAACTAAAATACAATTAAATACACTAAGCTAAATTACAAAAAACACAACACTAAATTACAAAAAATAAAAAAAAAGATTACAAGATTTTTAAGCTAATTACACCTATTCTAAGCCCCCTAATAAAATAACAAAGCCCCCCAAAATAAAACAGAATTTATGCTTACCTGATAAATTACTTTCTCCAACGGTGTGTCCGGTCCATGGCGTCATCCTTACTTGTGGGATATTCTCTTACCCAACAGGAAATGGCAAAGAGTCCCAGCAAAGCTGGCCATATAGTCCCTCCTAGGCTCCGCCCACCCCAGTCATTCGACCGACGGACAGGAGGAAATATATATAGGAGAAACCATATGGTACCGTGGTGACTGTAGTTAGAGAAAATAATTCATCAGACCTGATTAAAAAACCAGGGCGGGCCGTGGACCGGACACACCGTTGGAGAAAGTAATTTATCAGGTAAGCATAAATTCTGTTTTCTCCAACATTTGTGTGTCCGGTCCACGGCGTCATCCTTACTTGTGGGAACCAATACCAAAGCTTTAGGACACGGATGAAGGGAGGGAGCAAATCAGGTTACCTAAACGGAAGGCACCACAGCTTGCAAAACCTTTCTCCCAAAAATAGCCTCCGAAGAAGCAAAAGTATCAAATTTGTAAAATTTGGCAAAAGTGTGCAGTGAAGACCAAGTCGCTGCCTTACATATCTGGTCAACAGAAGCCTCGTTCTTGAAGGCCCATGTGGAAGCCACAGCCCTAGTGGAGTGAGCTGTGATTCTTTCAGGAGGCTGCCGTCCGGCAGTCTCATAAGCCAATCGGATGATGCTTTTAAGCCAAAAGGAAAGAGAGGTAGAAGTCGCTTTTTGACCTCTCCTTTTACCAGAATAAACAACAAACAAGGAAGATGTTTGTCTGAAATCTTTTGTAGCCTCTAAATAGAATTTTAGAGCACGGACTACGTCCAAATTGTGTAACAAACGTTCCTTCTTTGAAACTGGATTCGGACACAAAGAAGGTACAACTATCTCCTGGTTAATATTTTTGTTAGAAACAACCTTAGGAAGAAAACCAGGCTTAGTACGCAAAACCACCTTATCTGCATGGAACACCAGATAGGGCGGAGAACACTGCAGAGCAGATAACTCTGAAACTCTTCTAGCAGAAGAAATTGCAACCAAAAACAAAACTTTCCAAGATAGTAACTTAATATCTATGGAATGTAAAGGTTCAAACGGAACCCCTTGAAGAACTGAAAGAACTAGATTTAGACTCCAGGGGGGAGTCAAAGGTCTGTAAACAGGCTTGATCCTAACCAGAGCCTGAACAAATGCTTGAACATCTGGCACAGCTGCCAGTCTTTTATGTAGTAAGACAGATAAAGCAGAGATCTGTCCCTTTAGAGAACTTGCAGATAATCCTTTCTCCAAACCTTCTTGTAGAAAGGAGAGAATCTTAGGAATTTTTATCTTATTCCATGGGAATCCTTTGGATTCACACCAACAGATATATCTTTTCCATATTTTATGGTAAATCTTTCTAGTTACCGGTTTTCTGGCCTGAACCAGAGTATCTATCACAGAATCTGAAAACCCACGCTTTGATAGAATCAAGCGTTCAATCTCCAAGCCGTCAGCTGGAGGGAGACCAGATTTGGATGTTCGAATGGACCCTGAACAAGAAGGTCCTGTCTCAAAGGTAGCTTCCATGGTGGAGCCGATGACATATTCACCAGGTCTGCATACCAAGTCCTGCGTGGCCACGCAGGAGCTATCAAGATCACCGAGGCCCTCTCCTGATTGATCCTGGCTACCAGCCTGGGAATGAGAGGAAACGGTGGAAATACATAAGCTAGGTTGAAGGTCCAAGGTGCTACTAGTGCATCTACTAGAGTCGCCTTGGGATCCCTGGATCTGGACCCGTAGCAAGGAACCTTGAAGTTCTGACGAGACGCCATCAGATCCATGTCTGGAATGCCCCATAATTGAGTTATTTGGGCAAAGATCTCCGGATGGAGTTTCCACTCCCCCGGATGGAATGTCTGACGACTCAGAAAATCCGCCTCCCAGTTTTCCACACCTGGGATGTGGATCGCAGACAGGTGGCAGGAGTGATCCTCCGCCCATTGAATTATTTTGATCACTTCTTTCATCGCCAGGGAACTCCTTGTTCCCCCCTGATGATTGATATACGCAACGGTCGTCATATTGTCTGATTGGAACCTTATGAATCTGGCCTTTGCTAGCTGAGGCCAAGCCCTGAGAGCATTGAATATCGCTCTCAGTTCCAGAATGTTTATCGGGAGAAGAGACTCTTCCCGAGACCATAGACCCTGAGCTTTTAGGGATTCCCAGACCGCGCCCCAGCCCACTAGACTGGCGTCGGTCGTGACAATGACCCACTCTGGTCTGAGGAAGCTCATTCCCTGGGACAGATGGTCCAGGGTCAGCCACCAACGGAGTGAATCTCTGGTCTTCTGATCTACTTGAATCATTGGAGACAAGTCTGTATAGTCCCCATTCCACTGTTTGAGCATGCACAGTTGTAATGGTCTTAGATGAATTCGTGCAAAAGGAACTATGTCCATTGTTGCAACCATCAACCCTACTACTTCCATGCACTGCGCTATGGAAGGACGAGGAACAGAATGAAGCACTTGACAAGAGCTTAGAAGTTTTAATTTTCTGACCTCTGTCAGAAAAATCCTAATTTCTAAGGAATCTATTATTGTTCCCAAGAAGGGAACTCTTGTCAACGGAGACAGATAACTTTTTTCTATGTTCACCTTCCATCCGTGTGATCTGAGAAAGGCTAGAACGATGTCTGTATGAGCCTTTGCTTTTGACAGGGACGACGCTTGTATTAGAATGTCGTCCAAGTAAGGTACTACTGCAATGCCCCTCGGTCTTAGAACCGCTAGAAGGGACCCTAGCACCTTTGTGAAAATCCTTGGAGCAGTGGCTAACCCGAATGGGAGGGCCACAAACTGGTAATGCTTGTCCAGAAAAGCGAACCTTAGGAACTGATGATGTTCTTTGTGGATAGGAATATGTAGGTACGCATCCTTTAGATCCACGGTAGTCATAAATTGACTTTCCTGGATAGTGGGTAGAATCGTTCGAATGGTTTCCATCTTGAACGATGGTACCCTGAGAAATTTGTTTAGGATCTTCAAATCCAAAATTGGTCTGAAAGTTCCCTCTTTTTTGGGAACTACGAACAGATTGGAATAAAATCCCATTCCTTGTTCCTTTATTGGAACTGGGTGTATCACTCCCATCTTTAACAGGTCTTCTACACAATGTAAGAATGCCTGTCTCTTTATTTGGTTTGAGGATAAGTGAGACATGTGGAACCTTCCCCTTGGGGGTAGTTCCTTGAATTCCAGGAGATAACCTTGAGAAACTATTTCTAGCGCCCAGGGATCCTGAACATCTCTTGCCCAAGCCTGAGCAAAGAGAGAGAGTCTGCCCCCCACTAGATCCGGTCCCGGATCGGGGGCTACTCCTTCATGCTGTTTTGTTAGCAACGGTAGGCTTTTTGGCCTGCTTACCCTTGTTCCAGCCTTGCATCGGTTTCCAGGCTGGTTTGGGTTGTGAGGCATTACCCTCTTGCTTAGAGGATGCAGAATTAGAGGCCGGTCCGTTCCTGAAATTGCGAAAGGAACGAAAATTAGACTTATTTTTAGCCTTGAAAGACCTATCTTGTGGAAGGGCGTGGCCCTTTCCCCCAGTGATGTCTGAAATAATCTCTTTCAATTCTGGTCCAAATAGAGTTTTACCTTTGAAAGGGATGTTAAGCAATTTTGTCTTGGATGACACATCCGCTGACCAAGACTTTAGCCAAAGCGCTCTGCGGGCCACGATAGCAAACCCTGAATTTTTCGCCGCTAATCTAGCTAATTGCAAAGCGGCATCTAAAATAAAAGAGTTAGCCAATTTAAGTGCGTGAACTCTGTCCATAACCTCCTCATATGGAGTCTCTCTACTGAGCGACTTTTATAGTTCCTCGAACCAGAACCACGCTGCTGTAGTGACAGGAACAATGCACGAAATTGGTTGTAGAAGGTAACCTTGCTGTACAAAAATCTTTTTAAGCAAACCTTCAAATTTTTTATCCATAGGATCTTTGAAAGCACAACTATCTTCGATAAGAATAGTAGTGCGTTTGTTTAGAGTAGAAACTGCCCCCTCGACCTTAGGGACTGTCTGCCATAAGTCCTTTCTGGGGTCGACCATAGGAAATAATTTCTTAAATATAGGGGGGGGAACAAAAGGTATGCCGGGCTTTTCCCACTCCTTATTTACTATGTCCGCCACCCGCTTGGGTATAGGAAAAGCGTCGGGGTGCACCTGAACCTCTAGGAACTTGTCCATCTTGCATAATTTCTCTGGAATGACCAAGTTGTCACAATCATCCAGAGTAGATAACACCTCCTTAAGCAGTGCGCGGAGATGTTCTAATTTAAATTTAAATGTCACAACATCAGGTTCAGCTTGTTGAGAAATTTTTCCTGAATCTGAGATTTCTCCATCTGACAAAACCTCCCTCATGGCCCCTTCAGATTGGTGTGAGGGTATGACAGAACAATTATCATCAGCGCCCTCCTGCTCTTCAGTGTTTAAAACAGAGCAATCGCGCTTTCTCTGATAAGTAGGCATTTTGGATAAAATATTTGCTATGGAGTTATCCATTACAGCCGTTAATTGTTGCATGGTAATAAGCATTGGCGCACTAGATGTACTAGGGGCCTCCTGCGTGGGCAAAACTGGTGTAGACACAGTAGGAGATGATGTAGTATCATGTTTACTCCCCTCATCTGAGGAATCATCTTGGGCAATTTCATTATCTGTGGCAGTACTGTCCTTACTTTGTTTGGACGCTATGGCACAATTATCACATAAATTTAAATGGGGAGACACATTGGCTTTCATACATATAGAACATAGCTTATCTGAAGGTACAGACATGTTAAACAGGCTTAAACTTGTCAACAAAGCACAAAAAACGTTTTAAAACAAAACCGTTACTGTCTCTTTAAATTTTAAACAGAAAACACTTTATTACTGAATATGTGAAAAAGTATGAAGGAATTGTTCAAAAATTACCAAAATTTCACCACAGTGTCTTAAAGCATTAATAGTATTGCTATTAGTCTTGACTAAGAAAATGGCTTACCGGTCCCCATGAGGGGAAATGACAGCCTTCCAGCATTACATGGTCTTGTTAGAAATATGGCTAGTCATACCTTAAGCAGAAAAGTCTGCTAACTGTTTCCCCCAACTGAAGTTACTTCATCTCAACAGTCCTATGTGGAAACAGCAATCGATTTTAGTTACTGTCTGCTAAAATCATCTTCCTCTCACAAACAGAAATCTTCATCCTTTTCTGTTTCAGAGTAAATAGTACATACCAGCACTATTTTAAAATAACAAACACTTGATAGAAGAATAAAAACTACATTTAAACACCAAAAAACTCTTAACCATCTCCGTGGAGATGTTGCCTGTGCAACGGCAAAGAGAATGACTGGGGTGGGCGGAGCCTAGGAGGGACTATATGGCCAGCTTTGCTGGGACTCTTTGCCATTTCCTGTTGGGGAAGAGAATATCCCACAAGTAAGGATGACGCCGTGGACCGGACACACCAATGTTGGAGAAAAAAAATACCCTAATCTAATCAGCCAATAGAATTACAGTAGCTCTTATTCTATTGGCTATTCAAATCAGCCAATAGAATTAAAGTAGCTCGCATCGGATTGGCTGATTTGAATTTGAAGGCTCAAATCAGCCAATAGGAATTGAAGGGACGCCATTTTTAATCGCGTACCTTGAATTCCTATTCAGTGTACGGCGGCGATCGTATGAAGAGGATCCTCCACGCTCCAGGCTCCGGTCTTCATTTCCAGCGTTCTCCAGTTCCAGCGTCGCCGATCTTCAGTTCCAGCATCGCCGGTCTTCAGTTCCAGATGGACAGTCTTCAGCTCCGCGGTCATCGGTCTTCAACTCCTCCGCTCTCCGCCGGCTGGATCCTGGAAGAAGAAGAGGTCGCTGCCTGGAAGAAGACTTCTCTGCCTGGAACAGGACCTTCTCCGCCGGTCTTCAGGACAGGTAAGGAGCACTTGGGGGTTAGACTTAGGTTTTTTTTAGGGGATTGGGTGGGTTAGAGTAGGGGTATGTGGGTGGTGGGTTGTAATGGGGGGGGTTGTTGTTTTTTTTACAGGTAAAAGAGCTGATTACTTTGAGGCAATGCCCCACAAAAGGTCCTTTTAAGGGCTGGTAATAGAGCTGATTACTTTTGTAATTTAGATTAGGGTAGGGATTTTTTTTTTATTTTGGGGGGCTTTGTTATTTTATTAGGGGGTTTAGAATAGGTGTAATTAGATTAAAAATCTTGTAATCTTCTTTTATTTTTTGTAATTTAGTGTTTGTTTGTTTTTTGTAATTTAGTTTAGTGTATTTAATTGTATTTTAGTTTAGATAATTGTAGTATATTTAATTAATTTATTGATAGTGTAGGTGTATTTTTAACGTAGGTTAGGATTTATTTTAGAGGTAAATTGGTAATTATTTTAACTAGGTAGCTAATAAATAGTTATTAACTATTTAATAGCTATTCTACCTAGTTAAAATAAATACAAAGTTACCTGTAAAATAAATATAAGCCCTAAAATAGCTACAATGTAATTATTAAAGGGCCACTAAACCCAAAATCTTTCTTTCATGATTCAGATAGAACATACAAGTTTAAACAACATTACAATTTACTTCTATTATTTATTTTGCTTCATTTTTTAGATATTCTTATTTGAAGAAAAAGCAATGCACATGGGTGAGCCAATCACATGAGGCTTCTATGTGCAGCAACCAATCAGCAGCTACTAAGCATATCTAGATATGCTTTTCAGCAAAGAATATCAAAAGAATAAAACAAATTAGATAATAGAAGTAAATTAGAAAGATGTTTAAAAATGCATTCTCTTTCTAAATCATGAAAGAAAAAATGTGGGTATCATGGCCCTTTAATTATATTGTAGCTATCTTAGGCCTAGATTTGGAGTTTGGCGGTAGATGGGCTGTTAACGCTCCGCAGGCTTTTTTCTGGCCGCACCATAAAATTAACTCTGGTATCGAGAGTTCAAAAAAATGCTGCGTTAGGCTCCAAAAAAGGAGCGTAGAGCATTTTTAACGCCATTGCAACTCTCGATACCAGAGTTGCTTACGGACGCGGCCAGCCTCAAAAACGTGCTCGTGCACGATTCCCCCATAGGAAACAATGGGGCTGTTTGAGCTGAAAAAAAACCTAACACCTGCAAAAAAGCAGCGTTCAGCTCCTAACGCAGCCCCATTGTTTCCTATGGGGAAACACTTCCTACGTCTGCACCTAACACCCTAACATGTACCCCGAGTCTAAACACCCCTAACCTTACACTTATTAACCCCTAATCTGCCGCCCCCGCTATCGCTGACACCTGCATTATATTATTAACCCCTAATCTGCCGCTCCGTAAACCGCCGCAATTTACATTATCCCTATGTACCCCTAATCTGCTGCCCCTAACACCGCCGACCCCTATATTATATTTATTAACCCCTAATCTGCCCCCCACAACGTCGCTGACACCTGCCTACACTTATTAACCCCTAATCTGCCGAGCGGACCGCACCGCTACTATAATAAATGTATTAACCCCTAACCCGCCTCACTAACCCTATCATAAATAGTATTAACCCCTAATCTGCCCTCCCTAACATCGCCGACACCTACCTTCAATTATTAACCCCTAATCTGACGACCGGAGCTCATCGCTACTATAATAAATGGATTAACCCCTAAAGCTAAGTCTAACCCTAACACTAACACCCCCCTAACTTAAATATAATTTAAATCTAACGAAATTAATTAACTCTTATTAAATAAATTATTCCTATTTAAAGCTAAATACTTACCTGTAAAATAAATCCTAATATAGCTACAATATAAATTATAATTATATTGTAGCTATTTTAGGATTAATATTTATTTTGCAGGTAACTTTGTAATTATTTTAACCAGGTACAATAGCTATTAAATAGTTAAGAACTATTTAATAGTTACCTAGTTAAAATAATAACAAATTTACCTGTCAAATAAATCCTAACCTAAGTTATAATTAAACCTAACACTACCCTATCAATAAATTAATTAAATAAACTACCTACAATTACCTACAATTAACCTAACACTACACTATCAATAAATAAATTAAATACAATTGCTACAAATAACTACAATTAGATAAACTAACTAAAGTACAAAAATAAAAAAGAACTAAGTTACAAAAAATAAAAAAATATTTACCAACATTAGAAAAATATTACAACAATTTTAAACTAATTACACCTACTCTAAGCCCCCTAATAAAATAACAAAGACCCCCAAAATAAAAAATTCCCTACCCTATTCTAAATTAATAAATGTAAAAGCTCTTTTACCTTACCAGCCCTGAACAGGGCCCTTTGCGGGGCATGCCCCAAGAAAATCAGCTCTTTTGCCTGTAAAAAAAAACATACAATACCCCCCCCCCAACATTACAACCCACCACCCACATACCCCTAATCTAACCCAAACCCCCCTTAAATAAACCTAACACTAAGCCCCTGAAGATCTTCCTACCTTGTCTTCACCATCCAGGTATCACCGATCCGTCCTGGCATCCGGTGCTGAAGAGGTCCAGAAGAGGCTCCAAAGTCTTCCTCCTATCCGGCAAGAAGAGGACATCCGGACCGGCAAACATCTTCTCCAAGCGGCATCTTCGATCTTCTTCCATCTGGTGCGGAGCGGGTCCATCTTGAAGCAGCCGACGCGGATCCATCCTCTTCTTCCGTTGTCTCCCGACGAATGACGGATCGGAACAGCCAATAGAATGCGAGCTCAATCTGATTGGCTGATTGGATCAGCCAATCGGATTGAACTTGATTCTGATTGGCTGATTCCATCAGCCAATCAGAATATTCCTACCTTAATTCCGATTGGCTGATAGAATCCTATCAGCCAATCGGAATTTGAGGGACGCCATCTTGGATGACGTCCCTTAAAGGAACCGTCATTCGTCGGGAGACAACGGAAGAAGAGGATGGATCCGCGTCGGCTGCTTCAAGATGGACCCGCTCCGCACCGGATGGAAGAAGATCGAAGATGCCGCTTGGAGAAGATGTTTGCCGGTCCGGATGTCCTCTTCTTGCCGGATAGGAGGAAGACTTTGGAGCCTCTTCTGGACCTCTTCAGCACCGGATGCCAGGACGGATCGGTGATACCTGGATGGTGAAGACAAGGTAGGAAGATCTTCAGGGGCTTAGTGTTAGGTTTATTTAAGGGGGGTTTGGGTTAGATTAGGGGTATGTGGGTGGTGGGTTGTAATGTTGGGGGGGGGTATTGTATGTTTTTTTTTACAGGCAAAAGAGCTGATTTTCTTGGGGCATGCCCCGCAAAGGGCCCTGTTCAGGGCTGGTAAGGTAAAAGAGCTTTTACATTTATTAATTTAGAATAGGGTAGGGAATTTTTTATTTTGGGGGTTTTTGTTATTTTATTAGGGGGCTTAGAGTAGGTGTAATTAGTTTAAAATTGTTGTAATATTTTTCTAATGTTGGTAAATATTTTTTTATTTTTTGTAACTTAGTTCTTTTTTATTTTTTGTACTTTAGTTAGTTTATGTAATTGTAGTTATTTGTAGCAATTGTATTTAATTTATTTATTGATAGTGTAGTGTTAGGTTAATTGTAGGTAATTGTAGGTAGTTTATTTAATTAATTTATTGATAGGGTAGTGTTAGGTTTAATTATAACTTAGGTTAGGATTTATTTTACAGGTAAATTTGTTATTATTTTAACTAGGTAACTATTAAATAGTTCTTAACTATTTAATAGCTATTGTACCTGGTTAAAATAATTACAAAGTTACCTGTAAAATAAATATAAATCCTAAAATAGCTATAATATAATTATAATTTATATTGTAGCTATATTAGGATGTATTTTACAGGTAAGTATTTAGCTTTAAATAGGAATAATTTATTTAATAAGAGTTAATTAATTTCGTTAGATTTAAATTATATTTAAGTTAGGGGGGTGTTAGTGTTAGGGTTAGACTTAGCTTTAGGGGTTAATCCATTTATTATAGTAGCGATGAGCTCCGGTCGTCAGATTAGGGGTTAATAATTGAAGGTAGGTGTCGGCGATGTTAGGGAGGGCAGATTAGGGGTTAATACTATTTATGATAGGGTTAGTGAGGCGGGTTAGGGGTTAATACATTTATTATAGTAGCGCTCAGGTCCGGTCAGCAGATTAGGGGTTAATAAGTGTAGGCAGGTGTCGGCGACGTTGAGGGGGGCAGATTAGGGGTTAATAAATATAATATAGGGGTCGGCGGTGTTAGGGGCAGCAGATTAGGGGTACATAAGGATAACGTAGGTGGCGGCGCTTTGCGGTCGGCAGATTAGGGGTTAATTATTGTAAGTAGCTGGCGGCGACGTTGTGGGGGGCAGGTTAGGGGTTAATAAATATAATACAGGGGTCGGCGGGGTTAGGGGCAGCAGATTAGGGGTACATAAGTATAACGTAGTTGGCGGTCAGCAGATTAGGGGTTAAAAAAATTTAATCGAGTGGCGGCAATGTGGGGGGACCTCGGTTTAGGGGTACATAGGTAGTTTATGGGTGTTAGTGTACTTTAGGGTACAGTAGTTAAGAGCTTTATGAACCGGCGTTAGCCCAGAAAGCTCTTAACTCCTGCTATTTTCCTGCGGCTGGAGTTTTGTCGTTAGAGCTCTAACGCTCACTTCAGAAACGACTCTAAATACCGGCGTTAGAAAGATCCCATTGAAAAGATAGGATACGCAATTGACGTAAGGGGATCTGCGGTATGGAAAAGTCGCGGCTGAAAAGTGAGCGTTAGACCCTTTAATCACTGACTCCAAATACCGGCGGTAGCCTAAAACCAGCGTTAGGAGCCTCTAACGCTGGTTTTCACGGCTACCGCCGAACTCTAAATCTAGCCGTTAGGGTTTATTTTATAGGTAAGTATTTAGTTTTAAATAGGAATAATTTAGTTAATATTATTAATATTATTTAGATTTATTTTAATAATAATAATTAAGTTAGGGGTGTTAGAGTTAGATAGGGTTAATATAGTTAATATAGGTGGCGGCGGTATAGGGGGATCAGATTAGGGGATAATATATTTAATATAGGTGGCGGCGGTGTAGGGGGATTAGATTACAGGCAAAAGAGCTGATTACTTTGTGACAATGCCCCGCAAAAAGCCCTTTTAAGGGCTGGTAAAAGAGCTGGTTACTTTGGGGCAATGCCCCGCAAAAGGCCCTTTTAAGGGCTGGTAATAGAGCTGGTTACTTTGGGGCAATGTCACGCAAAATGCCCTTTTCAGGGTTATTTGTAGGGTTAAACTTAGGTTTAGTGGTAGGGAAATTTTAGTATTTTAGGGGTTAATAAATTTAATATAGGTGGCGGCGGTATAGGGGGATTAGATTAGGGGTTAATAATTTTAATATAGGTGGCGGCGGTGTAGGGGGATCAGATTAGGGGGTGAATATATTTCATATAGATAGCGGCGGTGTAGGGGGATTAGATTAGGGGTTAATATATTTAATATAGGTGGCGGTGGTGTAGGGGGATTAGATTAGGGGGTAATACATTTATTATAGGTGGCAGTGGTGTAGGAGGATTAGATTAGGGGTTAATATATTTAATATAGGTGGCAGTGGTGTAGGGGGATTAGATTAGGGGGTAATATAGTTAAAATAGGTGGCGGCGGGGTAGGGGGATCACATTAGGGGGTAATAATTTTAATATAGATGGCGGCGGTGTAGGGGGATTACATTAGGGGTTAATAATTTTAATGTAGGATCACATTAGGGGGTTAGACATTTAATGTAGGTTGCGGCGGGGTCCGGAAGCGGCGGTTTAGGGGTTAAACACTTTATTAGGGATTGAGGCGGGGGATCGCGGTTGACAGGTAGATAGACATTGCGCATGCGTTAGGTGTTAGGTTTTATTTTGCAGGCAGTTTAGGGAGTTACGGGGCTCCAATACACAGCGTAAGGCTTACTACGCCTGCAATTTGTGGCGAGGTGAAAATGGAGTAAGATTTCTCCATTTTCGCCACGTAAGTCCTTACACTGTATATTGGATACCAAACTGCGCTGGTTTGGTATACCTGTCTATGGGCCAAAAAACGACGGCCGAAGGCAGAAATATACGAGCCTAACTTCTATGTTACGCCGTATATGTGATACCAATGTGATGCGGGCGACGATTTATATCGGATCGAGGCCAAGGGACAGACACAGAGGATATCAGAAAGCATTATATACTAAGGTATTGTTCTTCCTACCCTTGGCACAGCACTACATATTACCACCTCTGCATGGCATCAGGTAAGCAGTTTCTGTTCAGAAAACTTGTTAATGTTTTTTTGCACCATCATAAAATATAAAAACTCATAAAACCTCCAACACTCATGAGCTGTTAAATAACAAAACAGAAAGCAGCGCATTTCACTTCCATACAGCACTGAGCTCCTCTAGAACATAAGTGATATTATTCATAGAACAATTTGCTAATGTAATATTACGACTGCAGTTAAATGGTTATGACAACGTGTCCCAGTAAAAGCCAGAATATCACAAGATGCCATTCAGAAGGGGCTTTGGCACTGAATAACACATCAGAAAATATTCCACAACGTCCAAACAGTGAGGCTTTTGTAATAAAATATATTTGCCCCAGGGAGCTTACAATCTAGCTACATTCCTAGCAAAGACCCTGAGAAACTCATTGTTTTTTCATGATTCAGCCTTGTTGGTATCTTGTAAGTTGTGGGAATATCTTTATTTTGTTTAGGAGTATTAGTAGAACGGCATACGAATTGATAGTTTCATTAAGATGTCACTTTCACTCTAAGCTACCTTTATAGTAAAAATTAAATGTAAATGGATTAGATAGAGCATGGAATTTGTAGCTTTTATTAGAAATTTTGCATAGGTCTCTTGGTATCCTTAGTTAAAGGGACATTCTGGTCAAAATTAAAATGCACATAGCCGAATTACATCTTTAAACATATTTGCTATATACATATATTGGTGAAAATGCTTCTAGTAAAAGTTACCACTGTTTTAGCGTTAACATTTGTCTCTGCACGTGCATGTGAAGTATATCTAGATATTCTTAGTGCACCCGCATTTTAAATACTGCAGCTGCTCAGAGAATCAGTAGGGCTTGTATCATGTCAGCAGTTGCAAGTTCGATCCCGGCTAGGTCTACTCATCCTTTCATCCTTCCGAGGTCGGTAAAATGAGTACCATTAAGTTGGGTCATAATAATAGCTGCTATCAGTGCCGTGAATCGATTAAGTTCAACGTTGTGCGCTATACAAGTAACCAATTATTATATATATTACAAAAAATGCTTGTGCTAAAAACTGAAATACATCCATATGGAATTCATTTATGTCTGGAATGCCGATATTGTATAACAGCGGTTAACAAAGTCTTATGTAGCTGCTCCGGATTCTTATACTTGTCTTTCTGGTATATGTATTAACCTCACTTGCCAAGATAGGCACAAATCCTTCTTCTTTGCTACAGCCAAACCGGCTAAATGTATAGCACTGGCATGAGCATATGGTGAGGTAGGTTACTTCCAACTGCAGGTTTCCCATCAGACAACAGCATCTTAGCAAGTCCGGTGTCAGCAAGCAGGTGAGGCAAGGAAACAAGTGATGTTCTGACTTAGCTCAGGGCAGGACGGGGATTTGGCGCTGAGCTCCTTCCTCTTCTCTTACCGCTATTGGGGGAATCCGGGTTAGTTTCTATTCCTCTACTTAGTGATATACTAATATTACATCTACTAATAGATACTGTGAGATTGCTGTCACCACACTTATAACTTTTAGTTGTCTATGGCAACAATTACATTAAAACAATGTTTACCAACTCCAGTCCTCAGGACCCTTTGCCCATATTTATCAAGGTCTGTCGGACCTGATCCGACAGTGTGGATCAGGTCTTACAGACCTCGCTGAATACGGCGAGCAATACACTCGCCATATTCCGCATTGCACCAGCAGCTCACAAGACACATGCATTACTGGGTCTTCTGCAAAGTATATCAAGAAAACCAAACAAATTTGATAATATAAGTAAATTGGAAAATGTTTATTTATATAAAGTGCATACTCTGTCCGAACGCCGCCCCTGTCAATCAACCCAATCATACTCGATCGGGTTGATTTCCGGCGATGTCTGTCCGCCTGTTCAGAGCAGGCGGACAGGTTACGGAGCAGCGGTCTTTGTGACCGCTGCTTCATAACTGGTGTTTCTGGCGAGTCTGCAGGCTTGCCAGAAACACGGGGCATCAAGCTCCATTCGGACAGAGTATGCACTTTATATAAATAAACATTTTCCAATTTACTTATATTATCAAATTTGTTTGGTTTTCTTGATATACTTTGCAGAAGACCCAGTAATGCATGAGTCTTCAGCACTAAATGACAGCAGTGTTTGCAGAAGAATTATACACTGTTGCCAACATTGCTACTATAGAGTGCTAAAGTCACATGCATACTCCTGATCTTATGTGAGATACCTAGATTTACTCTTCAACAAAGGATATCACGATAACAAAGCATAGATATCATTTAATTAGCATGCTTTATCTTATAATCAAAGGTTTATTTTTACTATATTGTCCCCTTAAAGGAAATAATTGAGTATAATTTATTTTTACTATGTACAATACAGAGTTTACAAGTTTTTCTGTTTTTATTCAGATATCGATCCAAGTAGCCTAAAATAGAAAATGTTAAGAAAAAAAGAGAAATAAATAAAAAATAGAACTAACATAGAGCAGTCTGGTGTGCAGAGATCTCAGTTCCTGTGTGTATTTAGCTTTTTATCCTGATGTCGGCTTTAAGAGCTGGAAGGTAACTTAACGACACGTCTGCTATTTGTTAGTAAACTGACGGCAAGACAACAAGTGATTGTCAGTGGCAGAGCTACCTGTGAGACAGGCACCGGTGATTTACAGGACTGATGCGCAGAAACGTCAGTCTGCAGCTTCTGCTCACATAGCATGAAAGTACCAAGGACTGCAGCTTGTTCAGGAATACACAATATGACAAGCACCTCCCAGTATCACATACTTACCCTCAGCCTTTTAAACTAAGCTTCATGTCTGCATCACTTAAAGGCATACTGACACTCCCAATATACAGTGGCAAGAAACAGTTTGTGAACCCATAGAAATGACTTGGATTTCTGTATGGATTACCCATAAAATGCTGTCTGATCTTCATGTAAGTCACAACTATAGACAAACACAATCTGACTACACTAATAAGACACGTTGGCCCCTATTTAACAAAGGTCTTACGGACCTGATCCGACAGTGCGGATCAGGTCCGCAAGACCTCGCTGCTGTTCACAAGAGCTGCTGGTGCAACGCCACTTCCTGCAGACTCGCCGCCAGCATTGAGGTGTCAATCAACCCAATCGTACTCGATCGGGTTGAATTGTGGGGATTCCTGTCCACCTGCTCAGAGCAGGTGGACAGGGTTATGGAGCAGCAGTCTTTGTGACCGCCGCTTCATAACACGGGCCGTCAAGCTCCTTTCGGAGCTTGATAGATAGGCCCTTAACACTTGTACTTTTCACATTTTTATTGAAGACACTGAGCGATCATTCACAGCGCAGGCTGGAAACAGTAAGTGCCCCCTTTAGTAACTTGTAGATCCTTCTTTACCAGCAACAACCTGCACCAAATCTTTCCTCTAGCTGCTTATAAGACTTGCATAATGATGAGGACCATTCCTCCCTACAAACCTGTTTTAGCTCATCAATATTTCTGGGTTGTTTCAATTGCACAACCCTATTCAGGTCATGCCATAGTAGCTCAATTATGTTCTTGATACACTTTTGAATTCATCGTTCCCTCAATAACTGCAAGGTGTCCAGGCTCTGAGACAGCAAACCAGTCCCAAACCATTATGATCCTTCCACAATGCCTCACAGTTAGGATGAGGTTTTGGTGTTGGTCGGCAGTGCCCTTTTTCCTCTACACATAGAGTTGTGCATTTTTGCCAAAATATCAACTTTTATTTCCTGTGTCTAGAGCACATGTTTCCAGAAATGTTGTGGAACATCCAGGTGGTCTTCTTGAGTAATTTTGATAGACAGCAGTGGTTTCCTTGGTGGTGTCCTTTCATGATCACCATTCTTTTTCAGTGCTTTTCTGATAGTGGACACAAGAAGAAAGACTTTAGCAATTGCAGAGTTAGCTAGAGGTCTTTTGCTGTTGCCCATGGGTCCTTTCTCAGTTTCTCACCTCTTTCAGGATTGCCTGGAGTGACCTTGGAGTGATTTTTACGCCCACTGCTACAGGGAGTAGCAACAGTCCTGAGTGTTTTCCATTTCTTTGTTGAGAAGAACAGACTTGTCAGTAAACATGCTCTTTGTGCCTTTATTTAAAGGGCATGGCAACTAAATAACCCACACTTCCAATCTCACCTCCTTAAATGATTAGTCTAATCAAAAATAAACTTCCATGGTTCAGATAGAGCAGCGATTTTAAGCAACTTTCTAATTTTTTCCTATTATCAATGTTTCTTTGTTCTCTTGGTATCTTTATTTGAAAAGCAAGAATGTAAGATTAAAAGTCGGCCCATTTTTGGTTCAGGACGCTGGGTAGCGCTTGCTGATTGGTGTCTAAATGTAGCCACCAATTAGAAAGTTGCTTAAAATTGCATGCTCTATATCAGGGGTCGCCAACCTTTCGGACCTCACGGACCACTAAACTCACAATCTTGAATCCCGTGGACCACTAACATGATTTTTTTTAAAAGGTACAAACCTCTATGTATATATATATATATACTGTACATACACATACATACACACACATACTGTACATAACTAGTATAACCATACTGGTGAATCCCATACACTGAAAACATCAGAGAAGCTGTCAGAAAAACAACGTGCTAAGCATTCTGACGATTGAATCAGCTGGGAGGATCCAGAAGGAGGCGGGCTAGTGACATGTCAGACGCCGAAGCAAGCAGCATAGTTGTACATAACTGATGCGAACGGTACATGTTTTTATCTTGTAAGTAGCACTCTTGAAAGGGGCTATTTAACAAATTTCATCTATTGTCGTTAGTATAACCATAGCTAAGTTTACATTATGTATATATTTACACATTTTTAAGAATAATTTTTTGAAATTAACTGAATGACAGAACTGAGAGAATACAAATGACAGATGAAGGGCGAGTGCCAACTTTTGAGCTGGAAACAGAGAGGCAGAAAGTGGGAAAAAAGAATTATGTTTAAAAGGACCATAAGACTTCCAAGTTACCTCCCCAGTTAGGAATTATTAAAAACTACTTATGATCAGACATTGGAGTAATAAATTAAGTTTATATCAGAACGCTCTCAATATGGTTGTGAGATAACCACGACTGATGTTACTGGCAATTACTATAATACTGGTGGGATATGGCTGATCTGCTATCCTATACACCGACTATGTTTACAGCGCTGCGGAATCTGTTGGCGCTCTACAAATACCTGATAATAATAATAATAATGATAATAATAATCTGCTGGATGGCAATTACTGGAATTCAGGTGGAATGGCTTTGTGAGCGGGAAAATTATTAGAATGAAAAATAATATTTAATTTAAAAAAAAGAAGATGGAGGAGAGGAAGACAAACAGTGATGTAAGTCCATCTGAAGGAAATAGGAAAACTACTACAAAGAGACAGATAAAGGGAAGAAATAAGTGAAATATAAGAAAGAATTATTTTTTTTAAGATTTTCTTTTTTATTCCACTATTTCAAGCCAAGACTATACCAACCCCTGCTGGCTTTAGAATGGAAGCATCTTCTCGTGGACCACTGGTTGGTGACCGCTGCTCTATATGAATCATGGAAGTTTAATTTTGACTAGACTATCTCTTTAATTAAAATATGTGACTCCAAATAATGTTCGGAAAAGTTATCAAATGAGCAACATCTCTCTTTTTTTTATACTCTGGGTCTGTTCAGTAAACTCTGGCTCACTGTTGCTATGTTAGTCAGGAATTCATTACGTATAAGCAGACAACTCAAACCAAATTATTTTCAGCTCATTATTAGGCTATTGGTGTCTGCAATACGGTTCCCCTCAGGCGGCCCAGTAGATTCCTATTTGCAGCTTTAGTATCACACGTTATCACCTTGAGCTACAGATGGTTAATGGCGCATTGTCATATGCCCGCACACTAGTAAGGATATCTGCATTAAAGACTTTCAAATAGGCTTTGCATAGAGCACTTACTCAATAATATCAAAGGAAAAACATATTTTACTACAGCAAACACAAGAAGGAATAAAATCATATAATGGTGATAATGAGCAATGAAAAAAAACACATTAGAAAAAATAATAATATATATAGTAGAAGTGAAGGCCGCTCACGATATTGCAATATTAACATAACTCTGAGCAATGAAAAAAAACTGTCCATTTACCTGTGTTTAACCCCAGCAGAGATTAAACATATCGTTTAGGTAAACTCTAGAACACTACTGCGCTCTAGCTGAATTCATCTGGTGAGCTAATTTTATTATTATTATCAGGTATTTGTAGAGCGCTAACAGGTTCTGCAGCGCTATGAACATAGGTGGTATATAAAAACAATTACAAGGATCAAATGGGTAGAGGGCCCTGCCAAGAGTTGCAATATTGTAGTCGGCTCTTATGAAGGTGAACTACAAACAGCTGGGCTCATAGGCTTACATGCTATGGGGTTTTAGGTGATAGGAAGGTTAGTTTAGATTGTATGCGTCCCTGAATAGTAGAGTCTTCAGGGAGCACTTGAAGCTTTTAAAACTAGGGGAGAGTCTTGTGGATCGAGGCAGAGAGTTCCATAAGATGGGAGCCAGTCTGGAGAAATCATGTAAACGGGAATGTGAGGAGGTAACAAGAGAGGAGGAGAGTAGGAGATCATGAGCGGAGTGAAGGGGTCGGGAGGGAGAATATCTGGAGGCAAGGTCTGAGATGTAGGGGGGGGAGCAAGGAATGCAAGGAAATGGGATAGACGTGCATATACTAGCTTTTCAAGAAGCTTTGAGGCAAGAGGGAGTAGGGAAATAGGGCGGAAGTTGGATGGGGAGGTTGGATCGAGAGAAGGTTTTTTTAAGGATAGGTGCGACTAATGCTGAGGGAGAGGTTGAAGATGTGTGTGAGTATAGGGGTAAGGGTAGAAACTAATGACAAGAGGCATATCTGTGTAGCCAACACTCACCCGTTAGCGCTCATTAGTAGTGACCAGGATCCCAAGACAGCAAAGTCAATTTGATAAAAGAAGTAAATGTAAAATACTCTTAAAATTGTATGTTCTATCTGAACCATGAAACATTAAAGGGACATAAAACCCAAAATGTTTTGTTCGTGATTCAGATAGGACAACTTTTTTAAAAAAACGTTTTCAATTTACTTCTGTTATTAAACTTTGTTCTCATGGTATTTTTTTGTTGAAGAGATACCTAGGTAGGTCCCATGCACACTACATGACTGGAAATCTAGTGTTCTTGCAAATGTATAACATTCTTTCAAAAAAATTTGTATAAAATTGTATGCTCTATCTGAATAATGAAAGAAAATGTGAGGTTTCATGCCCCATTAAGTTATAGAGGCCCATTTATCAAGCTCTGTATAAAGCAGCGGTCTCCATAACCTGCTCTGATGAGGCAGACAGGAATCGCCCCAATTCAACCCGATCGAGTATAAACGGTTGATTGACACCTCCCTGCTGGCGGCCGATTGGTCGCGAGTCTGCAGGGGGCAACGTTGCACCAGCAGCATAGTAACTATATACATCAGTAGTCAATAAAAAGGATGAGCTGTGACCCCTCCAACAAGTTGATACTTCAGGTCAATTATATTAGTAGTTACTTCTTAAGTCTAGAACAAAAAACTCCATACTAGAAACTCTATGGTTTTATTACAAAAAAAAATTCCATAAACTGAAAAGTACAGTAATTTCACCAAACACAATAATATTAGCTATTATATCTGTATCTGAATACAACATTGTATAACCATGTCTTGTTAAAGGGACATTGCACACTAGATTTTTCTTTGCATAAATGTTTTGTAGATGATCCATTTATATTGCACATCTGGGAGTGTTTTTGTAAAAATTTAAAGTTTTTCTTATTTTTAAATAACATTGTGCTGATTTTTAGACTCCTAACCACGCCCCAAAGTATCAGATGTATACTGATATCTACAGATTCCAACAGCTCCTGTTTATGTAATCTGTCTTTTCAAATTCAGGGGAGGGAGTCTGCTCTTCCTGCTTTCCCAGTCCTTTTCACTGGGTGTCTCAGCCTAACCTCATCAACAGTGTTAAACTGGGAGCTTCTAAGTAAGTTTTAAACGGTTTTATACTGGATTTTTAGATCACTATCTGTGCATATTCTTCTTTATAGTAGTGTATATTACATGCAGTTAAATAGCTTTTAGAGGTGAATGAGAAGTGCACATTAAGGGCTGTGACACAATCTCACAAACGTCTACAACAAGCATAAAATATTTCCCCCCTACTTAGGAACCTATGCAATGTTTTAAACACAACAAAAAAAATAAAATGACACTAATACCCCTTTAAAATATGCTCATCATGTGTCTTTAATAATTACACACATGTTCCTGCTACAGAGCGAATACTAATAGGGGCATTCTTGTGTAATCATTATTTAAGCTTTTTCAACAATCTTTGCAATTTTCTCATAGATCTCGGCTTCAGAACGTTGGCAAGCTATGTCCTCGCAAGTGGGGCCGTAAGTGTTGCTGCGCCAAAGCCTGAAATTCAGATTAACCCTTCTGTATGCCTAAGTACTTATATGGGAAAGCACTGAAACTGTCACTTGCCATCACCAGTTTCTGATATAGGGCTCGGTTACAAGTAGAGCGCAACTGATAGCCCAGGGACCGTGACCCTGCACTAAGAATAGTGGTTGATAAAAAGGTTTAGCAGAGAATCTTGCCCTTTATACATGAAAAGGATATCCCTCATATTACAAGTGGTGAGTTATGTGCTCGAGGGCAATATAAAACAGCGGGGGGAACTGTAGCGCTTTTAGAGAACAGAAGAAAGTGTTACGGCTTGAATTTATGTATAAGGAAACGTAAAATAGATTACAATAAAGTCATTCATATTTATATAAATTCTATGTAAAATAAAGGTTTATTACTGAAATACATTTTTATCAGTGATTTGAAGGGACAGTGAACACCTTGGGATTTTATAAATAAAATCTTTAGTAATGCATAATCAAACACATTTGTATTATTGCTCTGAAAATTGAGCAATTTCTATTTCTCAGAACTTGAAATAAACCCTGGTGACTTCTCAAGGGCAACCCTGCTACATATGTATCTTTAAGTATATATGGGTATGTTTATGTATGTGTGTACATATATAGTTATGCATGTGTGTGTATGTATAGATGGGTATGTGTGTGTACATACTGTATGCATCTATGGGTTTATGTATTTGTGTGTATGTATGCATGAATGTATGAATAGATGGGTATGTGCATGTTTGTGTACATATGGATCTGTGTATGCATGTATGTATGTATGTATGCATGTGTGTATGTATGTATGTATGTGTGTATGTATGTATAGATGGGTATGTGTGTGTACATACTGTATGCATCTATGGGTTTATGTATTTGTGTGTATGTATGCATGAATGTATGAATAGATGGGTATGTGCATGTTTGTGTGAACATATGTATCTGTGTATGTATGTATGTATGAATGTGTGCATGTATGTATGTATTGATGGGTATGTGTATGTCTGTGTACATATGTATCTGTGTATGTATGCATGTATGTATGTATGTATGTATGTATGTGTGTATGTATGCATGAATGTATGAATAGATGGGTATGTGCATGTTTGTGTACATATGGATCTGTGTATGTATGTATGTATGTATGTGTGTATGTATGTATGTATGTATTGATGGGTATGTGTATGTCTGTGTACATATGTATCTATGTATGTATAGATGGTATGCATATGCATGTGTACATATGAATGTGTGCATATATGTATGTATGTATGTATGTGTGTGTAAATACGGCATGTATCTATGGGTGGGTGTATTTGTGTGTACATATGTATGTGTGTATGTATGTGTTAGGGATGGGCGAATGTGATTTTATTCAAATTTTAATGTTAGAACAAATGTTATTGTAGAAATTCGATTTACATAATCAAATGTTTATAAGAACAAATATTCATATAAATTCTATTATCAGATGTTATTTATAGTTTTTGAATGTAACATTCAAATTTGAATGTCATATTCAAATTTAAATATTACATTTATAAAACACAGTTGTTGACTAGACTTACTATTTGAATTCAAATGCTACATTCAAATTTCACATTCAAATTTAAATATTGCATTTGGAAATTGAATCTGATATAAAATACATAGCTAAACATTCTATTATTCGAACAAATATTTTCGAATGTTATTGAAAAATTTGAAAGCGGAAATTCAAAAATAGAATGTTAGAATGTTATATAAACATTCAAAATTTGAGTTGAATGAAGAAATGTATCAAAATTAATTTAAATTTAACATTTTTAGAAACATTTACCCATCCCTAGTTCGTATATATAAATGGGTATGTGTAAATATGTATCTGTGTATGTATTTATGTGTGTATGTATGTATGTATGTATGTATATATGGGTATGTATGTATGTATAGATGGGTATGTATGTATGTATAGATGGGTATGTATGTATGTATAGATGGGTATGTATGTATGTATAGATGGGTATGTATGTATATACAGATGAGTATGTATGTATGTATAGATGGGTATGTATGTATGTATAGATGGGTATGTATGTATGTATAGATGGGTATGTATGTATGTATAGATGGGTATGTATGTATGTATGTATAGATGGGTATGTATGTATGTATGTATAGATGGGTATGTATGTATGTATAGATGGGTATGTATGTATGTATAGATGGGTATGTATGTATGTATAGATGGGTATGTATGTATGTATAGATGGGTATGTGTGTTTACATACTGTATGTATCTATGGGTTTGTTTGTACATATGTGTAGGTATCTCTGATTATGTATGTATATACAGATGAGTATGTATGTATGTATCTGAGATGTAGAAAAGTAGTAAAGGACAAAGCAGGGAAAATGAGGTGCAAACTATAACTATGGCTAGAAAAAAATGTAATTTAATAAACCTGGGCAGGGCTTGTGGCCTCGTCTCTATCTTACACGAATAGCATGCAGAATTCATGAAGACTGCAGTGCCCCTGTGAAGTATCTTGTCTTTCTGTGGGCTATCTATCAAGCTCTGAATGGAGCTTGACGGCCCGTGTTTCTGGCGAGTCTTCAGACTCGCCAGAAACACAATTTATGGAGCAGTGGTCACAAAGACCGCTGCTCCATAACCCTGTCCGCCTGCTCTGAGCAGGCGGACAGGAATCGCCGGAATTCAACCCAATCGAGTACGATCGGGTTGATTGACACCCATTGGCCGCAAGTCTGCAGGGGGGCGTCGTATTGCTCGCCGCATTCAGCGATGTCTTGCAGACCTGATCAACACTGTCGGATCAGGTCCGCAAGACATTTGTTAAATAGGCCCCTCTGTCTCCACTTTAAAGTTGCCAGAATTGTCTTTTTTTAATTTATTTTTTCTTTTATTTCTCTTTATAGAGAGTTTTTTTTCCCCATTTCAATCCATTTTTGTAAGTTTTTTTTTTTAATTCATTTTTTAATGCCGGTATCTTTGCCAGTGAAATTAATGGTTTTGAGATAGATGCGGCACCAGTGATTATATCACAATTCCCGTCTGTGATTAGGATGTTTACAAATCTCCTTGAATGTTCAACTTGTAAAGTTACGATGAGATATTAGTGTTATCTTAAAATCTAGGGGTATTTTTGAAAATGAATCTGTCATAATCTTTTCATATGCCCTTATGTTAAGGTTAGTCAACAAAACATAATTTATGCTTACCTGATAAATTCCTTTCTTCTGTTGTGTGATCAGTCCACGGGTCATCATTACTTCTGGGATATAACTCCTCCCCAACAGGAAATGCAAGAGGATTCACCCAGCAGAGCTGCATATAGCTCCTCCCCTCTACGTCAGTCCCAGTCATTCGACCAAGAATCAACGAGAAAGGAGTAACCAAGGGTGAAGTGGTGACTGGAGTATAATTTAAAAGATATTTACCTGCCTTAAAACAGGGCGGGCCGTGGACTGATCACACAACAGAAGAAAGGAATTTATCAGGTAAGCATAAATTATGTTTTCTTCTGTTATGTGTGATCAGTCCACGGGTCATCATTACTTCTGGGATACCAATACCAAAGCAAAAGTACACGGATGACGGGAGGGATAGGCAGGCTCATTATACAGAAGGAACCACTGCCTGAAGAACCTTTCTCCCAAAAATAGCCTCCGAAGAAGCAAAAGTGTCAAATTTGTAAAATTTGGAAAAAGTATGAAGCGAAGACCAAGTTGCAGCCTTGCAAATCTGTTCAACAGAGGCCTCATTCTTAAAGGCCCAAGTGGAAGCCACAGCTCTAGTGGAGTGAGCTGTAATTCTTTCAGGAGGCTGCTGTCCAGCAGTCTCATAGGCTAAACGTATTATGCTACGAAGCCAAAAAGAGAGAGAGGTAGCAGAAGCTTTTTGACCTCTCCTCTGTCCAGAGTAAACGACAAACAAGGAAGAAGTTTGGCGAAAATCTTTAGTTGCCTGCAAGTAGAACTTGAGGGCACGAACTACATCCAGATTGTGTAAAAGACGTTCCTTCTTTGAAGAAGGATTTGGACACAAGGATGGGACAACAATCTCTTGATTGATGTTCCTGTTAGTGACTACCTTAGGTAAGAACCCAGGTTTAGTACGCAGAACTACCTTGTCTGAGTGAAAAATCAGATAAGGGGAATCACAATGTAAGGCTGATAACTCAGAGACTCTTCGAGCCGAGGAAATAGCCATCAAAAACAGAACTTTCCAAGATAACATTTTTATATCAATGGAATGAAGGGGTTCAAACGGAACACCCTGTAAGACGTTAAGAACTAAGTTTAAACTCCATGGTGGAGCAACAGCTTTAAACACAGGCTTGATCCTAGCTAAAGCCTGACAAAAGGACTGGACGTCTGGATTTTCTGACAGACGTCTGTGTAACAAGATGGACAGAGCTGAAATCTGTCCCTTTAATGAACTAGCTGATAAACCCTTTTCTAAACCTTCTTGTAGAAAAGACAATATCCTAGCGATCCTAACCTTACTCCAGGAGTAACCTTTGGATTCGCACCAGTATAGGTATTTCCGCCATATTTTATGGTAAATCCTTCTGGTAACAGGCTTCCTAGCCTGAATCAGGGTATCAATAACCGACTCAGAAAAACCACGTTTTGATAAAATCAAGCGTTCAATTTCCAAGCAGTCAGCTTCAGAGAAGTTAGATTTTGATGTTTGAATGGACCCTGTATCAGAAGGTCCTGTCTTAGAGGTAGAGACCAAGGCGGACAGGATGACATGTCCACTAGATCTGCATACCAAGTCCTGCGTGGCCAAGCAGGTGCTATTAGAATTACTGATGCTCTCTCCTGTTTGATTTTGGCAATCAATCGAGGAAGCAGCGGGAAGGGTGGAAACACATAAGCCATCCTGAAGTTCCAAGGTGCTGTCAAAGCATCTATCAGAACTGCTCCCGGATCCCTGGATCTGGACCCGTAGCGAGGAAGTTTGGCGTTCTGGCGAGACGCCATGAGATCTATCTCTGGTTTGCCCCAACGTCGAAGTATTTGGGCAAAGACCTCCGGATGAAGTTCCCACTCCCCCGGATGAAGAGTCTGGCGACTCAAGAAATCCGCCTCCCAGTTCTCCACTCCCGGGATGTGGATTGCTGACAGGTGGCAAGAGTGAGACTCTGCCCAGCGAATTATCTTTGATACTTCCATCATTGCTAGGGAGCTTCTTGTCCCTCCCTGATGGTTGATGTAAGCTACAGTCGTGATGTTGTCCGACTGAAACCTGATGAACCCCCGAGTTATTAACTGGGGCCAAGCCAGAAGGGCATTGAGAACTGCTCTCAATTCCAGAATGTTTATTGGAAGGAGACTCTCCTCCTGATTCCATAGTCCCTGAGCCTTCAGAGAATTCCAGACAGCGCCCCAACCTAGTAGGCTGGCGTCTGTTGTTACAATTGTCCAGTCTGGCCTGCTGAATGGCATCCCCCTGGACAGGTGTGGCCGATGAAGCCACCATAGAAGAGAATTTCTGGTCTCTTGATTCAGATTCAGAGCAGGGGACAAATCTGAGTAATCCCCATTCCACTGACTTAGCATGCATAATTGCAGCGGTCTGAGGTGTAGGCGTGCAAAAGGTACTATGTCCATTGCCGCTACCATTAAGCCGATCACCTCCATGCATTGAGCTACTGACGGGTGTTGAATGGAATGAAGGACGCGGCATGCATTTTGAAGTTTTGTTAACCTGTCTTCTGTCAGGTAAATCTTCATTTCTACAGAATCTATAAGAGTCCCCAAGAATGGAACTCTTGTGAGACTTTCCATCCATGCGACCTTAGAAATGCCAGAACTAACTCTGTATGAGACTTGGCAGTTTGAAAGCTTGAAGCTTGTATTAGAATGTCGTCTAGGTACGGAGCTACCGAAATCCCTCGCGGTCTTAGTACCGCTAGAAGGGCACCCAGAACCTTTGTGAAGATTCTTGGAGCCGTAGCCAATCCGAATGGAAGAGCTACAAACTGGTAGTGCCTGTCTAAGAAGGCAAACCTTAGATACCGGTGATGATCTTTGTGGATCGGTATGTGAAGGTAAGCATCCTTTAAATCCACTGTGGTCATGTACTGACCCTCTTGGATCATGGGTAAGATTGTCCGAATAGTTTCCATTTTGAACGATGGAACTCTTAGGAATTTGTTTAGAGTCTTTAAATCTAAGATTGGCCTGAAAGTTCCCTCTTTTTTGGGAACCACAAACAGGTTTGAGTAGAACCCTTGTCCTTGTTCCGACCACGGAACCGGATGGATCACTCCCATTGTTAACAGATCTTGTACGCAGCGTAGAAACGCTTCTTTCTTTATCTGGTTTGTTGACAACCTTGACAGATGGAATCTCCCTCTTGGGGGAGATAATTTGAAGTCTAGAAGGTATCCCTGAGATATGATCTCTAGTGCCCAGGGATCCTGAACATCTCTTGCCCAGGCCTGGGCGAAGAGGGAGAGTCTGCCCCCTACTAGATCCGGTCCCGGATCGGGGGCTCTCGGTTCATGCTGTCTTTGGGGCAGCAGCAGGTTTCCTGGCCTGCTTGCTTTTGTTCCAGGACTGGTTAGGCTTCCAGCCTTGCCTGTAACGAGCAACAGCTCCTTCCTGTTTTGGTGCAGTGGAGGTTGATGCTGCTCCTGTTTTGAAATTCCGAAAGGGACGAAAATTAGACTGTCTAGCCTTAGCTTTGGCCTTGTCTTGAGGTAGGGCGTGGCCCTTACCTCCCGTAATGTCAGCGATAATTTCTTTCAAACCGGGCCCGAATAAGGACTGCCCCTTGAAAGGTATATTAAGTAATTTGGACTTAGAAGTAACATCAGCTGACCAGGATTTTAGCCACAGTGCCCTGCGTGCCTGTATGGCGAATCCTGAGTTCTTAGCCGTAAGTTTGGTTAAATGTACTACGGCCTCCGAAATGAAAGAATTAGCTAGTTTAAGGACTCTAAGCCTGTCCGTAATGTCGTCTAGCGTAGAGGAACTAAGGTTCTCTTCAAGCGACTCAATCCAAAATGCTGCCGCAGCCGTAATCGGCGCGATACATGCAAGGGGTTGTAATATAAAACCTTGTTGAACAAACATTTTCTTAAGGTAACCCTCTAATTTTTTATCCATTGGATCTGAGAAAGCACAGCTATCCTCCACCGGGATAGTGGTACGCTTAGCTAAAGTAGAAACTGCTCCCTCCACCTTGGGGACCGTTTGCCATAAGTCCCGAGTGGTGGCGTCTATTGGAAACATCTTTCTAAATATTGGAGGGGGTGAGAACGGCACACCGGGTCTATCCCACTCCTTAGTAACAATTTCAGTTAGTCTCTTAGGTATAGGAAAAACGTCAGTACTCGCCGGTACCGCAAAGTATTTATCCAACCTACACAGTTTCTCTGGTATTGCAACAGTGTTACAATCGTTGAGAGCTGCTAAGACCTCCCCTAGTAGTACACGGAGGTTCTCCAATTTAAATTTAAAATTTGAAATATCTGAGTCCAATCTGTTTGGATCAGAACCGTCACCCACAGAATGAAGCTCTCCGTCCTCATGCTCTGCGAGCTGTGACGCAGTATCAGACATGGCCCTAGCATTGTCAGCGCACTCTGTTCTCACCCCAGAGTGATCACGCTTGCCTCTTAGTTCAGGTAATTTAGACAAAACTTCAGTCATAACAGTAGCCATATCTTGTAATGTTATCTGTAATGGCCGCCCAGATGTACTAGGCGCCAAAATATCACGCACCTCCCGGGCGGGAGATGCCGGTACTGTCGCGTGAGGCGAGTTAGTCGGCATAACTCTCCCCTCGCTGTTTGGTGAAATTTGTTCACATTGTACAGATTGACTTTTATTTAAAGTAGCATCAATACAGTTAGTACATAAATTTCTATTGGGCTCCACCTTGGCATTGGAACAAATGACACAGATATCTTCCTCTGAGTCAGACATGTTTAACACACTAGCAAAAAAACTTACAACTTGGTTATAATCTTTTTTAGCAAAAAAAAACGCACTGTGCCTCAAAGAGGTACTAACGATTAAATGACAGTTGAAATAATGAACTGAAAAACAGTTATTGCATCAAACTTTAAAACAACACAACTTTTAGCAAAGGTTTGTTCCCATTAGTAAAAAACAACACTAATTAAATTTGTACATAAGAAAACAAAACAACGTTTTTTATACACAGTCACTATAAGAATTCTCACAGCTCTGCTGAGAGAATTTACCTCCCTTCAAAGAAGTTTGAAGACCCCTGAGATCTGTCAGAGATGAACCGGATCATGCAGGAAATATAAAAGTAGCTGACTGGAATTTTTTGATGCGTAGCAAAGAGCGCCAAAAACGGCCCCTCCCTCTCCCACACAGCAGTGAAGAGAAACGAAACTGTCACAATTAAAGCAAAAAAACTGCCAAGTGGAAAATAATGCCCAAATATTTATTCACACAGTACCTCAGCAATGTAAACGATTCTACATTCCAGCAAAAACGTTTAACATGAGAATAGTTATTAAAAGGATTAGTGACCTTTAACACAGTAGTTCCGGTGAAATACCATCCCCAGAATACTGAAGTGTATACATACATGTCATTTTAACGGTATGGCAGGCTTTTCTCATCAATTCCATTCAGAAAATAAAAACTGCCACATACCTCAATGCAGATTCATCTGCCCGCTGTCCCCTGATCTGAAGCCTTTACCTCCCTCAGATGGTCGAGAACAGCAATATGATCTTAACGACTCCGGTTAAAATCATAGTAAAAAATCTCTGTCAGATTCTTCCTCAAACTCTGCCAGAGAAGTAATAACACGCTCCGGTGCTATTTTAAAATAACAAACTTTTGATTGAAGTCATAAAAACTAAGTATAATCACCATAGTCCTCTCACACATCCTATCTAGTCGTTGGGTGCAAGAGAATGACTGGGACTGACGTAGAGGGGAGGAGCTATATGCAGCTCTGCTGGGTGAATCCTCTTGCATTTCCTGTTGGGGAGGAGTTATATCCCAGAAGTAATGATGACCCGTGGACTGATCACACATAACAGAAGAAAACAAGTTTTTGGATTTAATACTGAGCCTGCAAGCAATTTGATTAAATTCAGTGTGGTTACATTAATAATTTTTCCCAAACATTTTCCAAGAAATGTGAACAAATTATTGGCAAATTTACTGAATATTGTAAGTCCATATAACATCATTAACCAATTGTGAGGCAGAATTTTGCGCTGTTCACTATCAGGTTCTCTGTGCGCGTCTTTTACACAAAGCAACAAATCCAACCAACACAGGGTTAATAATAATAATAATAATAATAATACATTTCAATTCTTTTACCACATTTAACATTCCAAGAACACAAATACAAAAGGTTTTGTTTTGTTCTCTAAATTATGCAAAAGACAAAAAGTCTGAAATGGAGATTCTTGATTGTGTCCAGATTTGGATGTAGCGAGAAATTTATGCAAATGGAACTCGCCGACAGCTATTTTGTCATTATGAGGTGTTGAAAGCTCATTTCACTTTATTTTAACTTTCTGAACAGACTTTCACAGCAATTTTTATTTTTACTCAGAGTATTAAAATAGTGCCAAAGCATCTCACATGCATTCATTAACTCATCGGTGTACATGGTGATTGCGCTGCCCTAGAAACTGGGAAATCTGTTGTACACCCACAACAGTGTTAGCTCATATATGCATTATATATTTCTTAGAAGCAGGCACAAGGGACATCCATTAGACAATCAGCCATTGTTGAATTATAATATTGTTCATAAATAAAATATTTGAAGAGCATAGGGTTCTGAAGTTATGCCATAGAACTACCACTCATATTTTCCTGTCCTACATACAACTTTCTGCCCTAGGCACAATATAGAAAGGAGTTGTAGAGCCAAGATGATCTGAAGATTGAATGTGAACATCTGACAGGGGCTACAGGGCAGGGGTCTGCTATAAAGACTTGATTGAAGCATATTACTTGACAGAGGCTGAAGGCAAGGCATGAATACAGGTAGCCCTCAGTTTACGCCGGGGTTAGGTTCCAGAAGGAATAGTTGTAAATCGAAACCGTTGTAAATTGAAACCCAATTTATAATGTAAGTCAATGGGAAGTGAGGGAGATAGGTTCCAGGCCCCTCTCAAAATTGTCATAAATAACACCTAATACATTATATTTAAAGCTTTGAAATGAAGACTTTAAATGCTAAACAGCATTATAAACCTAATAAAATAATCACACAACACAGCATATATAATTAAACTAAGTTAAATAAACAAAAACATTTCCTAAAAAGCATTATTAACCTAATAAAATAATCACAACACAGACTTAACTTGAATTTTTCTGCAAACAGTTCTTTCTATGCATTCCAATCTGGACTGATTTATAGACAGGAAGATCTTGTTCCTTTGAAATCTGCTCCATAGCTCAGGTCTGGTTAAGCTGAATAATTTCAGCTTGCTTGGCTTTGCTGCAACACAAGCGGACAGCTCCACCTACTGGCTATTTTAATAAATGCACTGCTTCTCAATGCTTTTCAATAGCAGTCACATGACTGGGAAAAAAAGGTTGTTATTCTGAAACGGTGTAAATTGAACCGTTGTAAAACGAGGGCGACCTGTATTTGCATTTAACTGATAGAGCTGCAGGGCCTGGGCATCTAAGATAAAGACCAAATGCAAACATAACTGAAAGAAGCTACAGGGCCAGGCACCTGAGATAAATACTAAATGTAAACATAACTGACAGGAGCTACAGGGTCAGTCACCTAAGCTAAAGACTGAATATAAGCATAACTGAAAGAAGCTACAGGGCCAGGCATCTGAGCTAAAGACTAAATGTAAACATATAACTGACAGGGGCTGCAGAACAAGGCATCTGAACTAAAGACTATGGGGCTGATTTATCATCGGTCTGTCCTACATGATCAGCTCAGCGGATCATGTCCGACAGACATCGATGAATGCCGACAGCATATGCTGTCAGCATTTATCATTGCACAAGCAGTTCTTGTGAACTGCTTGTGCAATGCCGCCCCCTGCAGATTTGCAGCCAATCGGCCGCTACCAGGGGGTGTCAATCAGCCTGATCGTATATGATCAGGCGGCTTGATATCCACAGCCTCAGAGCAGACGGACCAGTTATGGAGCAGCGGTCTTAAGACCGCTGCTTCATAACTGCTGTTTCCGGTGAGCCTGAAGACTCGCGGAAACAGGGGCATCGAGCTTGAAAATTCGGCCCCTGAATATAACATATAACTGACAGGAGATATCGGGCCAGGAATCTCAGCTAAAGATTGAATGTAAACTTATAAGTGACAGGGGATGCAGGGCCAGGCACCTGAGCTAAAGACCGAATATAAACATATAACTGACAGGGGCAGCAGGACCAGGCACCTGAGCTAAAGACTGAATATAAATATATAACTGACAGGGGCTGCAAGTCTAGACATCTGATCTAAAGTCTGAATGTAAATATATAACTGACAGGGGCAGCAGGGCCAGTCACCTGAGCTAAAGACTGAATGTAAACATATAACTGACAGGGGCAGCAGGGCCAGGCACCTGAGCTAAAGACTGAATGTAAACATATAACTGACAGGGGCAGCAGGGCCAGGCACCTGAGCTAAAGACTGAATGTAAACATATAACTGACAGGGGCAGCAGGGCCAAGCACCTGAGCTAAAGACTGAATGTAAACATATAACTGACAGGGGCTGCAAGTCTAGACATCTGAGCTAAAGTCTGAATGTAAATATATAACTGACAGGGGCAGCAGGGCCAGGCACCTGAGCTAAAGACTGAATGTAAACATATAACTGACAGGGGCTGCAAGTCTAGACATCTGAGCTAAAGGCTGAATGTAAACATATAACTGACAGGGGCTGCAAGTCTAGACATCTGAGCTAAAGGCTGAATGTAAACATATAACTGACAGGGGCTGCAAGTCTAGACATCTGAGCTAAAGACTGAATGTAAACATATAACTGACAGGGGCTGCAAGTCTAGACATCTGAGCTAAAGACTGAATGTAAACATATAACTGACAGGGGCTGCAAGTCTAGACATCTGAGCTAAAGACTGAATGTAAACATATAACTGACAGGGGCTGCAAGTCTAGACATCTGAGCTAAAGACTCAATGTAACCATATAACTGACAGGGGCTGCAAGTCTAGACATCTGAGCTAAAGACTCAATGTAACCATATAACTGACAGGGGCTGCAAGTCTAGACATCTGAGCTAAAGACTCAATGTAACCATATAACTGACAGGGGCTGCAAGTCTAGACATCTGAGCTAAAGACTCAATGTAACCATATAACTGACAGGGGCTGCAAGTCTAGACATCTGAGCTAAAGACTGAATGTAACCATATAACTGACAGAGGACAACTAGTCTAATCTAATCTAATCTCTGAGCACAAAACCAGCTAGGTTTAATATATACTTTGTTTTCTGACCTTGTAACCAGCTTGTTAAGAAAAAAGAAACAAACGTACCTCTCTGTGGACTGCGGCCTGGTCGCTGGGGCTTCAAACGCTCTAGTGAGCTGGATTCAGTGAGTAAGGAGCGAGGTGTTGCTTTGATTTCTATAAAGAAAACATGGAAATGTAATTAAACATGCAAATCTAACAAAATATTTTAATTATGTAATCTCTGTTTAATTAAAACAACATTAAATTAAATTTCCATAAAATAACAGGTGCATTAAAATTTACAATATGAAAACAAACAAACACAATTTAACCTCTAGACGCCATTAGAACGTTCCAGCGATGTGCTTTAGCACCTTTAGGACGGCATGAAACGTCCTACTTTATATGACGTCCTGCAGCCTCCTCCTTTAAAAAAAATGAAAACTCAGACGGGGGGCGTGCTTAGCATCATAGGCAGTCCCCCATGATCCAATCCTGGACTTGAAATCACGTGATCACATCAACAATCACGTGATTTCATTTTTCCAGCAAGTGTTTACATCCGATCTTTGTTCCGATCTAAGCACTTCCACCCCGCCATGAAGGGGTTAATGTTGCCTGCTTTTTCCATGATTTAACTCTGAATACAGTTTTTTTCACTGTCTCCAAGGAGACTGCAGTGCATCCTGCAGAGTCCCAAACAATGACCCTGCAACATATGATACTACAAAGGTGTTGCTTGATCAGTGCAGTAGGTGATTTATATCTATACTTCAGTTGTCACAACAGGGGAGATACAATAAGCAATACTTGAGGCTTTTAAAGGGGTATATGATGTAACAGCGAAACATGGCATATTGTGCTAATAAAATGACAGGTACTAGGTGTTGATCACAATCTATCATTCAATAATTATCATCTTGTTAAAAGCTGTTGATAAGCTCTTTTTAATGTCTACACGGTCACAATAAGACATTCTTATTGTATATCTGCATTACTTTTTTTTCATTATCGGTTTGGTGAAAAATGGCCCTTTACTGATCCCAATCCATATCCTTAATATTTACATATTTAAAGGGAGGGGTCAAGCCGAGTGGGAACTCATGTTCCTGCACTATTTTTGCAGGAGAAACTAAGTTCCCTCCGGACAGAGAACAGAAACACTTTAGTAAACACTGCTGCTGCTGGTGGGAGGAGCTGGAGCGCAGTCTGATTAGAGGGATAGTGAGATCCTCTAGTAATGGGCAGTAACACTTCCTACAATACACTAAATGCAAGCCTGTCAGCTGTCCTGCTGTGTGATCACCCCACAGTGTGTGTAACACATGGCGATTACATGTCTGGGGGACTTGCTCTGGGATTATTTAGCTCCCCTCAGCAGAAAAAGAACTATTGCACCTTAAGTGGGTGAGACTCTGTGACAGAGGAGGATTCTCAGGCTCAAAGGCAACCATTCAACCCTACATTGGATTTAATTTGCTTTCATTAATCAAAGTGTATATATTATATGCATACAAATACAGTGTGTGCATGTGTGTGTGTGTGTATGCAAGTGTGTGTATATACATACTATATAAAACAATATTAATTGTGAGGGGGGGTGGAAGTCTTGGTGAGTTCCCACACTTTTTTATTGTAGGACTTGACGCCTGTTTCTAGGGTTATTTTACATATATTGAATTCCACAGGTAAAAGGACTTCATAAATTCCCAGACAACACTTTACATTTTACTGTGTTCCCCAAAAGGTCTGTATATAAAATTGGTTTTGTACACTGGCATTAGTCACACCATATTGGATGATGTTAGGCTCAATCAATGAAAGTTAAAAAGTAAGAATAAGCACTTTTTTACAAAGATTAGCGAAATTCATAACCCAACAAAAACGTACTCACTATAGAGACAATGGCATCTATTTATCAAGCCGTCAACTTACTTGCATTCGATGGCACCAATACGCTCGCCTAAGATCGCCTAACATCGCTGCCGCGGACCTGAATACGTTCTCCAAAATTACAAAAAAAGTTGTCAAAAAGCTGCGCAACAAGTACGGTGCCATGAGCAGCGGACTGTTGTAAACTAACAGTCATCGATCTCGCTGCTCTTCGGCTTTTTCCCAGCTTTCTTGGTACCCTGTCACTAAACACCCACACTATACTATACTGTTTTACCCCTATACCGCCGCTCCCGGAGCCCACCGCAACTCTAATAAATATATTAACCCCTAAACCACCGCTCACGGACCCCGCTGCAACTAAATAAAATGTTTAACCCCTAAACCGCTGGTCCCGGAGCCCACCACCACCTACATTATACTTATTAACCCCTAATCTGCCGCCCTCTACACCGCCGCAACCTACATTATACTTATTAACCCCTAATATGCCCCCCCTACACCGCCGCCACCTACATTATATTTATCAACCCCTAATCTGCCCCCCCACACCGCCGCCACCTACATTATACTTATTAACCTCTAATCTGCCCCCCCCTACACCACAGCCACCTACATTATATTTATTAACCCCTAATCTGCCCCCCTACACAGCCGCCACCTACACTATACTTATTAACCCCTAATCTGCCCCCCCTACACCGCCGCCACCTACCTACATTTATTAACCCCTAATCTGCCGCCCCCTACACTGCCGTCACTATATTAAATGTATTAACCCCTAAACCTAAGTCTAACCCTAACCCTAACACCCCCTAACTTAAATCTAATTTAAATAAATCTAAATAAATATTCCTAGCATTAAATAAATTATTCCTATTTAAAACTAAATACTTACCTATAACATAAACCCTAAGCTATCTACAATATAACTAATAGTTACATTGTAGCTATCTTAGGGTTTATTTTTATTTTACAGGCAACTTTGTATTTATTTTAACTAGGTACAATAGTTATTAAATAGTTATTAACTATTTAATAACTTCCTAGTTAAAATAAATACAAATATACCTGTAAAATAAAACCTAACCTAAATTACAATTACACCTAACACGACACTATAATTAAATTCCCTAAACTAAATACAATCGAATACAATTAAATAAAATTATCTAAAGTACAAAAAAACACTAAATTACAGAAAATAATAAACAAATAATAAACAAATTACAAGATTTTTTAAAACTAATTACACCTAATCTAATAACCCTAACAAAATAAACCCCCCCAAAAAATAAAAAGCCATACCCTACACTAAATTACAAATAGCCCTTAAAAGCCCAACCCTACTCTAAAACCCACCCAATACCCCCTTAAAAAACCTAACACTAACCCCTTGAAGATCACCCTACCTCTTCATAGTTAATGATAACTAATGATAACTAATGATAACTGATAATAACTAATGGTAACTAATGATAGCTAATAATAACTAATGATAACTAATAATAAATAATAACTAATAATAACTAATGATAACTAATAACTAATGATAACTAATAATAAATAATAACTAATAATAACTAATAATAACTAGCTATAACTAATGATAACTAATAATAACTAATAACAACTAATAATAACTAATAATAACTAGTGATCTTACCTAGGAATAAAAACTTTGTTCCGATGTAGACAAATAAGTCTGGGCAGGAAAGGGTTAAATAATTGATTTACATGCCAGGCGAAATAGATGTTATTTCCATCCAAGAAGTTAGATTTTTAGATGTTGGCACTCAGCTCAGATTAGACACTCTCCAGAATGTCAAACTCAGATTAGACACTCTCCAGAATGTCAAGCTCAGATTAGACACTCTCCAGAATGTCAAGTTCGGATTAGACACTCTCCAGAATGTCAAACTCAGATTAGACACTCTCCAGAATATCAAGCTCAGATTAGACACTCTCCAGAATGTCAAGTTCAGATTAGACACTCTCCAGAATGTCAAGATCAGATTAGACACTCTCCAGAATGTCAAGTTCAGATTAGACACTCTCCAGAATGTCAAGCTCAGATTAGACACTCTCCAGAATGTCAAACTCAGATTAGACACTCTCCAGAATGTCAAGCTCAGATTAGACACTCTCCAGAATGTCAAGTTCAGATTAGACACTCTCCAGAATGTCAAAATCAGATTAGACACTCTCCAGAATGTCAAACTCAGATTAGACACTCTCCAGAATGTCAAGCTCAGATTAGACACTCTCCAGAATGTCAAACTCAGATTAGACACTCTCCAGAAAGTCAAACTCAGATTAGACACTCTCCAGAATGTCAAGATCAGATTAGACACTCTCCAGAATGTCAAACTCAGATTATACACTCTCCAGAATGTCAAGCTCAGATTAGACACTCTCCAGAATGTCAAGTTCAGATTAGACACTCTCCAGAATGTCAAGATCAGATTAGACACTCTCCAGAATGTCAAACTCAGATTAGACACTCTCCAGAATGTCAAGCTCAGATTAGACACTCTCCAGAATGTCAAACTCAGATTAGACACTCTCCAGAATGTCAAACTCAGATTAGACACTCTCCAGAATGTCAAACTCAGATTAGACACTCTCCAGAATGTCAAACTCAGATTAGACACTCTCCAGAATGTCAAGATCAGATTAGACACTCTCCAGAATGTCAAACTCAGATTATACACTCTCCAGAATGTCAAACTCAGATTAGACACTCTCCAGAATGTCAAGATCAGATTAGACACTCTCCAGAATGCCAAACTCAGATTAGACACTCTCCAGAATGTCAATATCAGATTAGACACTCTCCAGAATGTCAAACTCAGATTAGACACTCTCCAGAATGTCAAACTCAGATTAGACACTCTCCAGAATGTCAAGATCAGATTAGACACTCTCCAGAATGTCAAACTCAGATTATACACTCTCCAGAATGTCAAGCTCAGATTAGACACTCTCCAGAATGTCAAACTCAGATTAGACACTCTCCAGAATGTCAAACTCAGATTAGACACTCTCCAGAATGTCAAACTCAGATTAGACACTCTCCAGAATGTCAAACTCAGATTAGACACTCTCCAGAATGTCAAACTCAGATTAGACACTCTCCAGAATGTCAAGATCAGATTAGACACTCTCCAGAATGCCAAACTCAGATTAGACACTCTCCAGAATGTCAAGGTCAAATTAGACACTCTCCAGAATGTCAAGCTCAGATTAGACACTCTCCAGAATGTCAAACTCAGATTAGACACGCTCCAGAATGTCAAGCTCAGATTAGACACTCTCCAGAATGTCAAACTCAGATTAGACACTCTCCAGAATGTCAAGCTCAGATTAGACACTCTCCAGAATGTCAAGCTCAGATTAGACACTCTCCAGAATGTCAAGCTCAGATTAGACACTCTCCAGAATGTCAAGCTCAGATTAGACACTCTCCAGAATGCCAAACTCAGATTATACACTCTCCAGAATGCCAAACTCAGATTAGACACTCTCCAGAATGTCAAGCTCAGATTAGACACTCTCCAGAATGTCAAGCTCAGATTAGACACTCTACAGAATGTCAAACTCAGATTAGACACTCTCCAGAATGTCAAGCTCAGATTAGACACTCTCCAGAATGTCAAACTCAGATTAGACACTCTCCAGAATGTCAAACTCAGATTAGACACTCTCCAGAATGTCAAGCTCAGATTAGACACTCTCCAGAATGTCAAACTCAGATTAGACACTCTCCAGAATGTCAAGCTCAGATTAGACACTCTCCAGAATGTCAAGCTCAGATTAGACACTCTCCAGAATGTCAAACTCAGATTAGACACTCTCCAGAATGTCAAGCTCAGATTAGACACTCTCCAGAATGTCAAGCTCAGATTAGACACTCTCCAGAATGTCAAGCTCAGATTAGACACTCTCCAGAATGTCAAGCTCAGATTTGGACTTTAGTCTGTCCTTATATTGGTTATACTTGAAAATAATTTGCAGTCTATTCTTTCCACTAAGCTTTGCATTTTCTATCTATTCCAATCTATGTCTCTTCTGTAATGTGCACTGATTACTATGCCAGAAGTATTTTGACTTCAGAAAGTTGCGTTGTCCAAAAGCATTAAAACACAAGATTACACAGAGCCCTGTTGGCTCCAAGCAAGTGCTCCGCATAAACAAAATCCTGGATTTATGTTTGAGATTAAAGATCAAATGAACGTGTACACAATAAGCGAGCTTTCTGACCTAGGGATATCAGAAGTAAAATGATCCCATACGTCTGCGTATTCACATTGTATACCGGCTGGTTATGGTCAGTTACCATTAGACCACCAAGCACTCATGTAGCTTTGTGAGTGGATATAAACGTGTACACAATGCGCGAGCTTGCTGACCTAGGGATATCAGAAGTAAAATGATCCCATACGTCTGCGTATTCACATTGTATACCGGCTGGTTATGGTCAGTTACCATTAGACCACCAAGCACTCATGTAGCTTTGTGAGTGGATATAAACGTGTACACAATAAGCGAGCTTTCTGACCTAGGGATATCAGAAGTAAAATGATCCCATACGTCTGCGTATTCACATTGTATACCGGCTGGTTATGGTCAGTTACCATTAGACCACCAAGCACTCATGTAGCTTTGTGAGTGGATATAAACGTGTACACAATAAGCGAGCTTTCTGACCTAGGGATATCAGAAGTAAAATGATCCCATACGTCTGCGTATTCACATTGTATACCGGCTGGTTATGGTCAGTTACCATTAGACCACCAAGCGCTCATGTAGCTTTGTGAGTGGATATAAACGTGTACACAATGCGCGAGCTTGCTGACCTAGGGATATCAGAAGTAAAATGATCCCATACGTCTGCGTATTCACATTGTATACCGGCTGGTTATGGTCAGTTACCATTAGACCACCAAGCGCTCATGTAGCTTTGTGAGTGGATATAAACGTGTACACAATGCGCGAGCTTGCTGACCTAGGGATATCAGAAGTAAAATGATCCCATACGTCTGCGTATTCACATTGTATACCGGCTGGTTATGGTCAGTTACCATTAGACCACCAAGCGCTCATGTAGCTTTGTGAGTGGATATAAACGTGTACACAATAAGCGAGCTTGCTGACCTAGGGATATCAGAAGTAAAATGATCCCATACGTCTGCGTATTCACATTGTATACCGGCTGGTTATGGTCAGTTACCATTAGACCACCAAGCGCTCATGTAGCTTTGTGAGTGGATATAAACCGCATGCCTGTAACATTTCTCCGCTTTGAAGGCAGATTTGGTAAGTTAAAATGTGGAAACTGAATTAAATTGAATAAGTATTTTTGGAATTATTAAAGGGACACTAAACCCATTTTTTTTCTTTCATGATTCAGATAGAGCAGCAATTTTAAGCAACTTTCTAATTTACTCCCATTATCATTTTTTCTTCATTCTCTTGGTATCTTTATTTAAAAAAAGCAATAATCTAAGCTTAGTAGCCGGCCCATTTTTAGTTCACCACCATGAATAGAGCTTGCTTATTGGTGGCTACATTTAGCCACCAATCAGCAAGCTGTGCCCAGGTGCTGAAACAAAAATGGTCCAGCTCCTAACCTTACATCCCTGCTTGTTCAAATAAGGATACCAAGAGAATGAATAAAAATTCAGAATATGAGTAAATTAGAAAGTTGCTTAAAATTGCTGCTTTATCTGAATCATGAAAGAAAAAAATGTGGGTTCAGTATCCCTTTAAGTCTTGAAATGAAAATGTACTCTTCAGTGTAAAGCGGTATGGAAACTATTAGCCAAACCTACATAAAAACCACTGCACCGATCTACTCTTTATGGTGAGCAGATTGTATGGTCTATAGATACAGGAGCAGAATATAATCATGGTCTATAGATACAGGAGCAGAATATAATCATGGTCTATAGATACAGGAGCAGAATATAATCATGGTCTATAGATACGGGAGCAGAATATAATCATGGTCTATAGATACGGGAGCAGAATATAATCATGGTCTATAGATACGGAACAGAATATAATCATGGTCTATAGATACGGAACAGAATATAATCATGGTCTATAGATACAGGAGCAGAATATAATCATGGTCTATAGATATGGGAGCAGAATATAATCATGGTCTATAGATACGGGAGCAGAATATAATCATGGTCTATAGATACGGGAGCAGAATATAATCATGGTCTATAGATACGGGAGCAGAATATAATCATGGTCTATAGATACGGGAGCAGAATATAATCATGGTCTATAGATACGGGAGCAGAATATAATCATGGTCTATAGATACGGGAGCAGAATATAATCATGGTCTATAGATATGGGAGCAGAATATAATCATGGTCTATAGATACGGGAGCAGAATATAATCATGGTCTATAGATACGGGAGCAGAATATAATCATGGTCTATAGATACGGGAGCAGAATATAATCATGGTCTATAGATACGGGAGCAGAATATAATCATGGTCTATAGATACGGGAGCAGAATATAATCATGGTCTATAGATACGGGAGCAGAATATAATCATGGTCTATAGATTCGGGAGCAGAATATAATCATGGTCTATAGATACGGGAGCAGAATATAATCATGGTCTATAGATACGGGAGCAGAATATAATCATGGTCTATAGATACGGGAGCAGAATATAATCATGGTCTATAGATACGGGAGCAGAATATAATCATGGTCTATAGATACGGGAGCAGAATATAATCATGGTCTATAGATACGGGAGCAGAATATAATCATGGTCTATAGATACAGGACCAGAATATAATCATGGTCTATAGATATGGGAGAAGAATATAATCATGGTCTATAGATACGGAACAGAATATAATCATGGTCTATAGATACGGGAGCAGAATATAATCATGGTCTATAGATACGGGAGCAGAATATAATCATGGTCTATAGATACAGGAGCAGAATATAATCATGGTCTATAGATACGGGAGCAGAATATAATCATGGTCTATAGATACGGGAGCAGAATATAATCATGGTCTATAGATACGGGAGCAGAATATAATCATGGTCTATAGATACGGGAGCAGAATATGATTATGGTCTATAGATACGGGAGCAGAATATAATCATGGTCTATAGATACGGGAGCAGAATATAATCATGGTCTATAGATACGGGAGCAGAATATAATCATGGTCTATAGATACGGGAGCAGAATATAATCATGGTCTATAGATACGGGAGCAGAATATAATCATGGTCTATAGATACGGGAGCAGAATATAATCATGGTCTATAGATACGGGAGCAGAATATAATCATGGTCTATAGATACAGGAGCAGAATATAATCATGGTCTATAGATATGGGAGCAGAATATAATCATGGTCTATAGATACGGAACAGAATATAATCATGGTCTATAGATACGGAACAGAATATAATCATGGTCTATAGATACGGAACAGAATATAATCATGGTCTATAGATACGGGAGCAGAATATAATAATGGTCTATAGATACGGGAGCAGAATATAATTATGGTCTATAGATACGGGAGCAGAATATAATCATGGTCTATAGATACGGGAGCAGAATATAATCAGATAAAGGCCAGGTGTCAGATTCATCTACAGCGCTCGGTCGCAGGTCAGGATCCGGTATTAAGCAGTGGATTTAGAATCATAAATGGAAAGCAAAAGTAACGATGGGTCCAAGTCCCAGGTTCAAGTAAGAGGCAGAAGAGACATTTAGAATCTGTAACTGCTTTGTTGATATTTAAAGGGATATGATTCAGATAGAGCATGTGATTTTAAACACCTTTCTAATTTACTTCTATTATTAATTTTTATTCTCACTCTCTCTCTCTGTATCTTTTGTTGAAAAGCAGGGATGTATGCTTAGGAACCGGCTTATTTCTGGAGCACTTTACGGCAGCAAATTAGAAACTTGTTAAAATGGTATTATCTGTCTGAATCACAAAATACATTTTTGTGTTTAATTAAAAAAAAAAAAGAATATAGAATTTTACTTTATATTAATGAGATAATAGCGCAAATGAAATAGGATATGACACATTGTTACAGGACAGGATTGTTATATTCTGATCGTTGTTATTACTGCTGTCAAACACTATAATGAGTTTCAGCTGATCACAAAGAAATGTCATTTTGTGCAAGATGCTGTACGGTATCCGAGGGTCACGTTTGGCTCCCAATGTCAACTGGAGGCTATGTGGCCTATCTATCAAGCTCCGAAAGGAGCTTGACAGCCCGTGTTTCTGGCGAGTCTTCAGGCTCGCCAGAAACTGCAGTTATGAAGCAGCGGTCAAAAAGACCGCTGCTCCATAACCTGTCCACCTGCTCTGAGCATGCGGACAGACATCGCCGGAAATCAACCCGATCGAGTATGATCGGGTTGATTGACACCCCCCTGCTGGCAGCCCATTGGCCGCGAGTCTGCAGGGGGCGGCGTTGCACCAGCAGCTCTTGTGAGCTGCTAGTGCAATGCTGAATACGGCGAGCATATTGCTCTCCGCATTCAGCGAGGTCTGGCGGACCTGATCCGCACTGTCCACCAGACCTTGTTAAATAGAGGCCTTTAAATGTTACTTTTTACTTATCTGGAGAGATACCTAGATAGGAGCGGACATAGTGCTGCCATCTAGTGCTCTTACTAATTTATAACATGTTTGCATACCGTTCTGCAGATACGTGCACGCTCCTGAACTTGCCTTTATGCTTTTCAACAAAGGATAACAAGAAAACAAAGAAATGTGATCATAGAAGTACATTAGAAAGATATTTAAAATTGTGTGTTCTATATGAATCATGAAAGACAAATTGTGAGTTTTATGTCCCTTTAAGGCTCCATTTGATCATTTTAGTCATTGCGATGATGTATTACAAGAGATAATTTATCTATTAATTTCCAGATACCCCATATAGAGCAGATTTATTATCTACACAGGATGACAACATCAGACAATAAACTGGTGGCATCAGCATAAAGCTGACCATGACCGCACTCAGCTGATCACAACACATTTCATTATTTGTGTACACAGAGCTCAGTATAAATAGCAATGACTTGCGGCTTCACCAGATAAATGTCTTCCTCTATCATCTCTCTCACGCTATCTCCTACCCCACAATCCTCTTGTCTACGGATATGAAGCAGTGCTATTTATCCGCGGTAACAATATATTACATGTATATATTGCTCCATGAAAACATTAGGTTATATTGAAATAAACAGGAAATCTGTGTACATCTCACTGCCTTATAATGTGAAATTAACAGGATACTCACATTAGTGCCCTTCTCCCTGTCTCTTCTGGCGGACAGAGCAATATAAAATACCTTATTTTACATTAATAATTGTCTTTTCAAGGCATCAGTTACACACAGCAAAATAGCTACTCTAAAGGGTTAAAGCAGCGGAAGACTGGGAACTGCTCTCCAGTAGAAGTGGTAGAGAACAGTGAGGAAAATAACTGATGTTTTTATCTATCTTGCTGATGAATAAATAACTGATAACCATAACACAACCTGAGCAATACAAACACCCCTTTCTAATGAATTCTATATTGTAAAAGTATGCACAGACTAAATACAGCCAAATCATCCTGTTAGTTCCCTAACTCCATGCAGTCACCACTTGTCACTGTGCTATCTCCCTGGCACGTAGCTGCCCTTCCAGCGTCCTGTCCCACATTCAGCTAAAGGCACAAAGTGTTCCTATTTATCCTTTTCTTTATTACATTATTTACATTTCATCAGAGCAGCAGTTATGACACAGTGCCACTCTTTCTACTGCCCAAATCTGCCATCACCTTAGAATGTTCTATTCCACCCCATCTCTCCTGTCACCCCATCAGTATCCAGGTACCACAAGGTTCTCACTCCATCCTGTCCAACATCGTTGCATCAGCTCCAGCTCACTTAGTGGAAAGGCAGTATATGGAAGAAAGCAGAGGATTTCTGGAACAAGTTGGCAGCTAATAGGTACAGCAAATAAAAATGAAATAGCAGGTTTGCTGTGCAGAAACATGAGCAAGTGGAAAGTGATTTCCTTAGACAAGCCGGTCAGTCACACATAGCAGCTGCTTGTGTGGGGACGTAATGCACAGGAGTCATTCAGTGGATCAAACTCTTGTACTTGGATCTGTGGTCAGCAGAAACCACACACACAGCCAATGGCTGCTCTTAACTGGAAAGGATGAAGGGCCAGCAAACACCTGGTGACATGCGGTGGGTCCTGACCATGTTCATTAACATTCTTATGACTCTAAATCCCTCATCCCAAGACAACCAAGACCTCTCATAGCAAGACCCCGTGTGTTCCCAAACCACACAGGGGCAGGAAATGAAAGGAACAAGGAGGCTGCCTTTCTTACTGCAAGTTTCATGAGCAGGTTGTTTTTATATTTGGGTAATTACTGAGTGCAAATGAACAAGTGCCCAGTAAAATAGCGCTCCCTGTACCCTACAAGTCGTATGAAAAGAAGTCTGTTTCGCACAGTTTGCTGGCATGGACCAAAAGCTGTAATTTCTTACACAAATGGTACTTAAGCCGAGCAGAGGGAAAGTTGTTCTCATCTTCACATAAGACACACATGCCTGTTTATTCCAACACTAGAGCTGTGCAATGCCCAATGGCAGCTCAGATATAGCAGTTACCAATGGCCGTACCTATAATATCTGCTCACAATATCTACATCTTTTTAAAGCCTTCCTGGCCTTATTAATTGTGCACCATTAAATGAGCATGAGAGCCTGGCCTTATTAATTGTGCACCATTAAATGAGCATGAGAGCCTGGCCTTATTAATTGTGCACCATTAACTGAGCATGAGAGTCTGGCCTTATTAATTGTGTACCATTAAATGAGCATGAGAGCCTGGCCTTATTAATTGTGCACCATTAAATGAGCATGAGAGCCTGGCCTTATTAATTGTGCACCATTAAATGAGCATGAGAGCCTGGCCTTATTAATTGTGTACCATTAAATGAGCATGAGAGCCTGGCCTTATTAATTGTGCACCATTAAATGAGCATGAGAGCCTGGCCTTATTAATTGTGCACCATTAAATGAGCATGAGAGCCTGGCCTTATTAATTGTGTACCATTAAATGAGCATGAGAGCCTGGCCTTATTAATTGTGCACCATTAAATGAGCATGAGAGCCTGGCCTTATTAATTGTGCACCATTAAATGAGCATGAGAGCCTGGCCTTATTAATTGTGCACCATTAAATGAGCATGAGAGCCTGGTCTTATTAAGTGTGCACCATTAAATGAGCATGAGAGCCTGGCCTTATTAATTGTGTACCATTAAATGAGCATGAGAGCCTGGCCTTATTAATTGTGCACCATTAAATGAGCATGAGAGCCTGGCCTTATTAATTGTGCACCATTAAATGAGCATGAGAGCCTGGCCTTATTAATTGTGTACCATTAAATGAGCATGAGAGCCTGGCCTTATTAATTGTGTACCATTAAATGAGCATGAGAGCCTGGCCTTATTAATTGTGTACCATTAAATGAGCATGAGAGCCTGGCCTTATTAATTGTGCACCATTAAATGAGCATGAGAGCCTGGCCTTATTAATTGTGTACCATTAAATGAGCATGAGAGCCTGGCCTTATTAATTGTGCACCATTAAATGAGCATGAGAGCCTGGCCTTATTAATTGTGTACCATTAAATGAGCATGAGAGCCTGGCCTTATTAATTGTGTACCATTAAATGAGCATGAGAGCCTGGCCTTATTAATTGTGCACCATTAAATGAGCATGAGAGCCTGGTCTTATTAATTGTGCACCATTAAATGAGCATGAGAGCCTGGCCTTATTAATTGTGCACCATTAAATGAGCATGAGAGTGCAGAGTATGCTGAGGCTGTGTACCCCTACAGGACATCCTGCTTTATGCACCTGTAAATCAATCTGAGGACGTACTAGACCCCTCAGTAGTACACACTGTGTCATAACTTTATTGATAGGTTAGCAGGTTTCCATAGCAGATGCCTCACATCTCAGGTTTATATAATAAAGCTGCTGCACAATACACAGCCCCAATACCATTGATTGTTCTGATCCTTTAATGAGATCAGATGATTCAGATAGGACATGTCATTTTAAATAAATAAATCTGTTAACTTGTTATTATTCTGATGGTATCCTTAGTATACCTAGATATGCCGAGGTGAAGCAATGCACTACTAGGACCTTGCTGGTGATTGGTGGCTACACACGTATATGGCTAGTAGGGATGGGGTGCAATCCTCTTGGTATAGAACAAATAGTCCTGTGGACAAACACGTTTTGGACAATCAATGTTGAAAAGAATGAAAATCCATTAAAATTTGGTAATCAAATGTTATTTCTGTGTCTCCAATGTTACTTTCATTTTCAAATGTTCATAATTAGATCAAATATCCACATTTGACATTTTGAATGTAACATTCAATTTAATGCTATTCAGAAGTTCAATAGTTCATGTGATACATAATAGGTACAAATGTATCAATTCAAATGTTTCTAATTTGAATATTACATTTAAAGAGAGTGGCCTAGATTACGAGTTGTGTATTAGGGTTAAAAAGCAGCGCTGGCCGGTCCCAACGCTGCTTTTTAACGCCCGCTGGTATTACGAGTCTTGCAAGTACAGGCTCACCGCTCACTTTTTTGGCCAGACTTGGAAATACTGCAAATCCACTTACGTCAATTGTGTATCCTATATTTTCAATGGGACTTACATAGTCTTACAAGTTACAAGTCTTCCAAAAAGTGAGCGGTACACCCTCTCCTGTCAACACTGGTACCGCATATTAAAGTCAGTAGTTATGAGTTTTACACTACAACGCCGTAGCATAAAACTCTTAACTAAAGTGCTAAAAAGTACACTAACGCCCATAAACTACCTATTAACCCCTAAACCGAGGCCCCCCCACATCGCAAACACTAAAATAAATATTTTAACCCCTAATCTGCCGAACCGGACATCGCCACCACTATAATAAACATATTAACCCCTAAACCGCCGCACTCCCGCATCGCAAACACTAGTTAAATATTATTAACCCCTAATTTGCCGTCCCTAACATCGCCGCCACCTACCTAAGTTTATTAACCCCTAAACCTAAGTCTAACCCTAACCCCCCCTAACTTAAATATAATTTAAATAAATCTAAATAAAATTACTACAATTAACTAAATAATTCCTATTTAAAACTAAATACTTACCTATAAAATAAACCCTAAGCTAGCTACAATATAACTAATAGTTACATAGTAGCTATCTTAGGGTTTATTTTTATTTTACAGGCAAGTTTGTATTTATTTTAACTAGGTATAATAGTTATTAGTTATTAACAATTTAATAACTACCTAGTTAAAATAAAGACAAATTTACCTGTAAAATAAAACCTAACCTAAGTTACAATTACACCTAACACTACACGATAATTAAATAAATTAACTAAATTAAATACAATTATTTACAATTGAATAAAATTATCTAAAGTACGAAAACAAACACTAAATTACAGAAAATAATAAACAAATTACAAGATTTTTAAACTAATACACCTAATCTAATCCCCATAACAAAATAAAAAAGCCCCCCCAAAATAAAAAAAGCCCTACCCTACACTCAATTACAAATAGCCCAATAGTTGGGGGGGTTCAAATACCCCCCCAACATTAAAACCCACCACCCACACAACCAACCCTACTCTAAAACCCACGCAATCCACCCTTAAAAAAAACTAACACTAACTCCCTGAAGATCACCCTACTGTGAGACGTCTTCACCCAACCGGGCAGAAGTCCTCAACAAAGCCGGGAGAAGTCTTCATCCAACCGGGCAGAAGTGGTCCCCCAGATGGGCAGAAGTCTTCATCCTGACGGCATCTTCTATCTGGACCCGCTCCGTGCCGGATGGATGAAGATAGAAGATGCCGTCTGGATGAAGACTTCTGCCCATCTGGAGGACCACTTCTGCCTGGTTGGATGAAGACTTCTGCCCTTCTGGAGGACCACTTCTGCCCGGTTGGGTGAAGACATCTCCCAGTAAGGTGATCTTCAAAGGGTTAGTGTTAGGTTTTTTAGTAAAGGGGGTATTGGGTGGGTTTTAGAGTAGGGTTGGCTGTGTGGGTGGTGGGTTTTAATGTTGGGGGGGGAATTGTAATTTTTTTCAGGTAAAAGAGCTGATTACTTTGGGGCAATGCCCCGCAAAAGGCCCTTTTAAGGGCTATTTGTATATTAGTGTAGGGTAGGATTTTTTTTATTTGGGGGGGCTTTTTTATTTTGTTAGGGTGATTAGATTAGGTGTAATTAGTTTAAAAATCTTGTAATTTCTTTATTATTATCTGTAATTTTTTGTACTTTAGATAATTTTATTTCATTGTAATTAATTGTATTTAATTTAGGTAATTAATTTAATTGTAGTGTAGTGTTAGGTGTAATTGTAACTTAGGTTAGGTTTTATTTTACAGGTAAATTTGTCTTTATTTTAACTAGGTAGTTAGTAAATAGTTAATAACTATTTAATAACTATTGTACCTAGTTAAAATAAATACAAACTTGCCTGTAAAATAAAAACAAACCCTAAGATAGCTACAATGTAATTATTAGTTATATTGTAGCTAGTTTACGGTTTATTTTATAGGTAAGTATTTAGTTTTAAATAGGAATTATTTAGTTAATTGTAGTAATTTTATTTAGATTTATTTAAATTATATTTAAGTTAGGGGGGGTTAGGGTTAGACTTAGGTTTAGAGGTTAATATGTTTATTATAGTGGTGGTGACGTTGGGGGCAGCAGATTAGTGGTTAATAAGTGTAGTTAGATTGCGGCAACATATCCAGCCGTGTAATCTTATGATAGTCACGGCAAGACAATTTTATTTTATTTACAAAGGTCTCGGATGAAGAAAGCTTTAACATATCCTGCATTGTTCAACAACAGCAAACACACATGAAAGAGAAAAAGGCTTTGCGGAGAATAGTGACTATAAAGTCTTTTGTGTTTCAGGTTGTGCTGAGTGAAGCAGCGTTCAAAGGGTTAAAATGACATGAACTAAAAATCAAAGTGCTAGCAATGTGGAAATGAAAGGCCCTTTAACAAATTCCTTAATCAAAGAGGGTCTAACGGGAGATACTGCTTATAATGCCAGTGTCTTTATGTAACAAATTGTCCTGATTTGTGCGTTTGCAGGGACGGGTTGTGTCACACACGCCATTCACTGCACTTCTTGCCATGCATACATAAGCAGGCTGGGAGACGCCATCAGTGAATAGGGACCCACACATCAGTCGATTACCCTAAAGCACCCCAGTCTAATCCCTGCCTTCAGTCACAAAAAAAAGCTTTGAAGTTGATGGCGCTTTCATGCAATGAGGTGAAGTGGCAGGGCTTAGTATCGCTATAAAGTCAATGTATTCAATGAGGGCAGAAACCGCCAAGTCTCACTCAGTCAAACTGACACAGACCTCGGCTCCTCGCCTTCATTTCACAAGCCAGAGGAGCCTAGCAACCCAGCAGAGGCTGCTTCCTGTGTGTACGAGCCTAACCACCCGCTCTTTTCTGGAAAAGGTTGTTGCACAGGGTGCAGGGAAACTTCTGGTTAGGAAAAAGTGCTATGCTTAAAGGGTAATTGTACTCAAACATGTTCTGCAGCATTTAAACACAGATTGGGCATGAAATTTTAAATAACTTTCCAATTTACGTTATCATCAAATTTGCTTTGTTCTCTTGGTAATCTTTGTTGAAAGCTAAACCTAGGTAGGCTCATATGCTAATTTCTAAGCCCATAAAGGCTGCGTCTTATCTCAGTGCATTTTGACAGTTTATCACAGCTAGATAGCACTAGTTCATGTGTGCCATCTAGATAACATTGTGTTCACTCCTGTGTAGTTAGTTATGAGTCAGCGCTAATTGGCTAGAATGGAAGTCTGTCAAAAGCACTGAAATAAAGGGGAAGTCTGCAGGGGCTTAGCTACAAGGTAATCAGAGGGCAAAAAGTGTATTATTATAACTGTGTTGGTTATGCAAAACTGGGAAATGGGTAATAAAAGGATTATCTATATTTCTAAACAATAAACATTCTGAAGTAGACTGTCCCTTTAAATGTTACTGTAAACTAATATATCAGTATCAGAACACTTTTTGCTAATTCTTATTGGTTTGTAGGTACTTCCTACAAATACTTAGGCCTAGATTTAGAGTTCGGCGGTAGCCGTCAAAACCAGCGTTAGAGGCTCCTAACGCTGGTTTTGGCCGCCCGCTGGTATTTGGAGTCAGTGATTAAAGGGTCTAACGCTCACTTTACAGCCGCGACTTTTCCATACCGCAGATCCCCCTACGCCATTTGCGTAGCCTATCTTTTCAATGGGATCTTTCTAACGCTGGTATTTAGAGTCGTTTCTGCAGTGAGCGTTAGAGCTCTAACGACAAGATTCCAGCCGCCTGAAAAAAGCAGGAGTTAAGAGCTTTCTGGCTAACGCCGGTTCATAAAGCTCTTAACTACTGTACCCTAAACTACACTAACACCCATAAACTACCTATGTACCCCTAAACCGAGGTCCCCCCACATCGCCGCCACTCGATTAAAATTTTTAACCCCTAATCTGCCGACCGCCACCTACGTTATACTTATGTACCCCTAATCTGCTGCCCCTAACCCCGCCGACCCCTATATTATATTTATTAACCCCTAACTTGCCCCACACAACGTCGCCGCAAGCTACTTAAAATAATTAACCCCTAATCTTCCGACCGCAAATCGCCGCCACCTACGTTATCCCTATGTACCCCTAATCTTCTGCCCCTAACATCGCCGACCCCTATGTTATATTTATTAACCCCTAATCTGCCCCCCACAACGTCGCCGACACCTACCTACACTTATTAACCCCTAATCTGCCGAGCGGACCTGAGCGCTACTATAATAAAGTTATTAACCCCTAATCCGCCTCACTAACCCTATAATAAATAGTATTAACCCCTAATCTGCCCTCCCTAACATCGCCGACACCTACCTTCAATTATTAACCCCTAATCTGCCGACCGGAGCTCACCGCTATTCTAATAAATGTATTAACCCCTAAAGCTAAGTCTAACCCTAATACTAACACCCCCCTAAGTTAAATATAATTTTTATCTAACGAAATAAATTAACTCTTATTAAATAAATGATTCCTATTTAAAGCTAAATACTTACCTGTAAAATAAATCCTAATATAGCTACAATATAAATTACATTTATATTATAGCTATTTTAGGATTAATATTTATTTTACAGGTAACTTTGTATTTATTTTAACCAGGTACAATAGCTATTAAATAGTTATGAACTATTTAATAGTTACCTAGTTAAAATAATTACAAATTTACCTGTAAAATAAATCCTAACCTAAGTTATAATTAAACCTAACACTACCCTATCAATAAAATAATTAAATAAACTACCTACAATTACCTACAATTAACCTAACACTACACTATCAATAAATTAATTAAACACAATTGCTACAAATAAATACAATTAAATAAACTATCTAAAGTACAAAAAATAAAAAAGAACTAAGTTACAGAAAATAAAAAAATATTTACAAACATAAGAAAAATATTACAACAATTTTAAACTAATTACACCTACTCTAAGCCCCCTAATAAAATAACAAAGACCCCCAAAAAAAAAAATTCCCTACCCTATTCTAAAATACAAAAATTACAAGCTCTTTTACCTTACCAGCCCTGAACAGGGCCCTTTGCGGGGCATGCCCCAAGAATTTCAGCTCTTTTGCCTGTAAAAAAAAACATACAATACCCCCCCCCCCAACATTACAACCCACCACCCACATACCCCTAATCTAACCCAAACCCCCCTTAAATAAACCTAACACTAAGCCCCTGATGATCTTCCTACCTTGTCTTCACCATGCCAGGTTCACCGATCCGTCCTGGCTCCAAGATCTTCATCCAACCCAAGCGGGGGTTGGCGATCCATAATCCGGTGCTCCAAAGTCTTCCTCCTATCCGGCAAGAAGAGGACATCCGGACCGGCAAACATCTTCTCCAAGCGGCATCTTCTATGTTCTTCCATCCGATGACGACCGGCTCCATCTTGAAGACCTCCAGCGCGGATCCATCCTCTTCTTCCGACGACTAGACGACGAATGACGGTTCCTTTAAGGGACGTCATCCAAGATGGCGTCCCTCGAATTCCGATTGGCTGATAGGATTCTATCAGCCAATCGGAATTAAGGTAGGAATTTTCTGATTGGCTGATGGAATCAGCCAATCAGAATCAAGTTCAATCCGATTGGCTGATCCAATCAGCCAATCAGATTGAGCTCGCATTCTATTGGCTGTTCCGATCAGCCAATAGAATGCGAGCTCAATCTGATTGGCTGATTGGATCAGCCAATCGGATTGAACTTGATTCTGATTGGCTGATTCCATCAGCCAATCAGAAAATTCCTACCTTAATTCCGATTGGCTGATAGAATCCTATCAGCCAATCGGAATTCGAGGGACGCCATCTTGGATGACGTCCCTTAAAGGAACCGTCATTCGTCGTCTAGTCGTCGGAAGAAGAGGATGGATCCGCGCTGGAGGTCTTCAAGATGGAGCCGGTCGTCATCGGATGGAAGAACATAGAAGATGCCGCTTGGAGAAGATGTTTGCCGGTCCGGATGTCCTCTTCTTGCCGGATAGGAGGAAGACTTTGGAGCACCGGATTATGGATCGCCAACCCCCGCTTGGGTTGGATGAAGATCTTGGAGCCAGGACGGATCGGTGAACCTGGCATGGTGAAGACAAGGTAGGAAGATCATCAGGGGCTTAGTGTTAGGTTTATTTAAGGGGGGTTTGGGTTAGATTAGGGGTATGTGGGTGGTGGGTTGTAATGTTGGGGGGGGGGTATTGTATGTTTTTTTTTACAGGCAAAAGAGCTGAAATTCTTGGGGCATGCCCCGCAAAGGGCCCTGTTCAGGGCTGGTAAGGTAAAAGAGCTTGTAATTTTTGTATTTTAGAATAGGGTCGGGAATTTTTTTTTTTGGGGGTCTTTGTTATTTTATTAGGGGGCTTAGAGTAGGTGTAATTAGTTTAAAATTGTTGTAATATTTTTCTTATGTTTGTAAATATTTTTTTATTTTCTGTAACTTAGTTCTTTTTTATTTTTTGTACTTTAGATAGTTTATTTAATTGTATTTATTTGTAGCAATTGTGTTTAATTAATTTATTGATAGTGTAGTGTTAGGTTAATTGTAGGTAATTGTAGGTAGTTTATTTAATTATTTTATTGATAGGGTAGTGTTAGGTTTAATTATAACTTAGGTTAGGATTTATTTTACAGGTAAATTTGTAATTATTTTAACTAGGTAACTATTAAATAGTTCTTAACTATTTAATAGCTATTGTACCTGGTTAAAATAAATACAAAGTTACCTGTAAAATAAATATTAATCCTAAAATAGCTATAATATAAATGTAATTTATATTGTAGCTATATTAGGATTTATTTTACAGGTAAGTATTTAGCTTTAAATAGGAATCATTTATTTAATAAGAGTTAATTTATTTCGTTAGATAAAAATTATATTTAACTTAGGGGGGTGTTAGTGTTAGGGTTAGACTTAGCTTTAGGGGTTAATACATTTATTAGAATAGCGGTGAGCTCCGGTCGGCAGATTAGGGGTTAATAATTGAAGGTAGGTGTCGGCGATGTTAGGGAGGGCAGATTAGGGGTTAATACTATTTATGATAGGGTTAGTGAGGCGGATTAGGGGTTAATAACTTTATTATAGTAGCGCTCAGGTCCGGTCGGCAGATTAGGGGTTAATAAGTGTAGGTAGGTGTCGGCGACGTTGTGGGGGGCAGATTAGGGGTTAATAAATATAACATAGGGGTCGGCGATGTTAGGGCAGCAGATTAGGGGTACATAGGGATAACGTAGGTTGCGGCGGTTTACGGAGCGGAAGATTAGGGGTTAATAATAATATGCAGGGGTCAGCGATAGCGGGGGCGGCAGATTAGGGGTTAATAAGTGTAAGGCTAGGGGTGTTTAGACTCGGGGTACATGTTAGAGTGTTAGGTGCAGACGTAGGAAGTGTTTCCCCATAGGAAACAATGGGGCTGCGTTAGGAGCTGAACGCTGCTTTTTTGCAGGTGTTAGGTTTTTTTTTGGAGCCTAACGCAGCATTTGTTTGAACTCTCGATACCAGAGTTAAATTTATGGTGCGGCCAGAAAAAAACCCGCGGAGCGTTAACAGCCCTTTTACCGCCAAACTCCAAATCTAGCCGTTAGTGAATACTAGTGGGAAGTGCCTATCAGCCGATAAAAATTTACAGGAAATACCTATCCGCCAGTGAACATTAACAGGAAGTGCCTATCAGCCAATGAGCATTAACATGAAGTGCCTATTAACAATTAACATTAGTAGGAAGTACACAACCAATACAACTGCATTTGTTTAAATTTAAATAGACGACAAACACATTTTGAGTATGATGTTGGCTGTGTAGCTTTAAATGGCGTTGTTTCTATACAAACAGACATTTATATGGGCACAAACATAAATAGTCACATCCAATCTATGTATAAGACATGATGATGCTCTGACCAGTTAATGCCCTGTAAGATTGAATTAGTGTGGCTTATGCATAGACTAGGTGATTACAGCTGCATAACAGGAAGCAATAATACATCTTATTATTAAACACCAGAAGCACCCAGAAACAACTACTGGGCTTTAGTTGAGCACTTAGTATGAGCTACATACCTACTGGGTTTCAGTTGAGTTTTCAGTATGACCTACATAGCTACTGGGCTTCAGTTGTGCACTCAGTACGAGCTATATACCTACTGGGTTTCAGTTCAGCACTCAGTATGAGCTATATACCTACTGGGTTTCAGTTGAGCACTCAGTATGAGCTACACGCCTACTGGGCTTCAGTTGAGCCCCCGGTATGAGCTACATGCCTACTGGGCTTCAGTTAAGCACCCAGTATGAGCTACATACATACTAGGCTTCAGTTAAGCACTCAGTATGAGCTACATACCTACTGGGTTTCAGTTGAGTATTCAGTATGACCTACATAGCTACTGGGCTTCAGTTGAGCACTCAGTATGAGCTATATACCTACTGGGTTTCAGTTGAGCACTCAGTATGAGCTATATACCTACTGGGTTTCAGTTGAGCACTCAGTATGAGCTATATACCTACTGGGCTTCAGATGAGCACTCAGTATGAGCTACATGCCTACTGGGCTTCAGTTAAGCACCCAGTATGACGTACATACCTACTGGACAACAGTTGAGAACTCAGTATGAGCTACATACATACAAGGCTTCAGTTAAGCACTAAGTATGAGCTACATACCTACTGGGCTTCAGTTGATCACTGAGTATGAACTACATACTTATTGGGCTTCAGTTCAGCAATGAGTATGAGCTACATACCTACTGGGTTACAGTTGAGCACTCAGTATGTGCTACATACCTACTGGGCTTCAGTTGACTACTCAGTATGAGCTACACGCCTACAGGGCTTCAGTTTGAGTTGAACACTCAGTATGAGCTACACACCTACTAGGTTTTAGTTAAGCACTCAGTATGAGCTACAGACATACTGGGCTTCAGATGAGCACTAAGTATGAGCTACATACATACTGCGCATTAGTTGAGTACTCAGTATGAGCTACATGCCTACTGGGTTTCAGTTGAGCACTCAGTATGAACTACATGCCTACTGGGTTTCAGTTGAGCATTTAGTATCAGTTACATAGCTACTGTGCATCAGTTAAACATTTAGTGTGAGCTACATACATACTGGGCTTCAGTTAAGCACTCAGTATAAGTGTGGCAAACCTAGCCACTTCTGGACTATAACATAAGAAAGGTTGTCTATAGGCTGTATATTGTGCTATGTAGATGTGACAGACCCTTCTGTCAGCACTGAAAGAGTTAACTGTGTTCAGCTTTAGCCTCAGCTATTGTGCACTGTCATTAATGTTATTGATACACAGTCCATTGTTTAATCAACCTCAGAGAGCAGACCCTAGATGATAAGGAAAGCCAAGTGTGTGTCTGTGTTTAAATTGTTATCAGCTTGAGCAAGGTATTCTATTGTATCATGTAAAAGGGCGTGTTCCCTCCATTCAATGTACAACAGTCTTTCAACCCCCCTTCTGGGGGGGGGTCAGACCTGCATAAATACTGGGCATATGAGCCTTAATAAAAGTCATTCTGTTTAAAAAACCTGAAAACTGGCTGGGTTGTGAATTGCTGATTCCCTATGCAGGACATTGTTCCCTGGTGTTAACCCTTGGTATCCGGTTGGTACCGTTACAAGCGACGGAATGAACCTTATCGCCCAGAAGAGCAACTACACAAGCCAGTAACCTCAGGAAGAGGGGGATTACTACAATACTGACTAAGATGGAAGGAGTACCAGGGACCGAAGTGAATGGAGATGGATTATTCTAAGCTAAAGAGACAAACGTAAAAGGAACTGCTAGAAGCCAGGGGAAAGATAGGCAGCAGCAAACCCAAGGCTATATTAATTGCTGAGCTGATGGAGGGAGACAGAGCTCGCAGCGCTACGCCTCCAGCAGCCATGGAGGAGACCCTATACCAGAGGGAAATGAGGACCAGGCTGGAATTTTTACCCCAACCTGTACCACGGGATATGCTATCCGTGGTAATGGCAGATGTGCAGGAGTACGTGATGGCACACAGTCCGCGGAATGCATCCTCCCGAGCAGAATCCATTTTGGACGCACTCAGCAACCCAGTAAGACCCAAAATCCCATACCATGCATTTAAAATGTTTTGTGAGGAGAAGGATGAGATTGATGGGTATTTACAGGATTTTGAGAGACTGTGCGAGTTACATGATTTGGAGCAGTCCGTATGGGTGCCGGTGCTAGCAGGCAAGCTAGCCGGTAGGGCAGCGGAAGCGTATCGCGCTGTACCCAGGGAGGACAGCAAGGATTACGCTAAAGTGAAGAGAGCGATCTTGGAAAGATATGCCATTACCTCAGAGGCATACCGGCGCAAGTTTAGAGGCCTGCGCAAGCCAGAAAGAGATTCCCATGCAGAGTGGGCCCACAAGCTGGATCAAGCATCTCAGGGGTGGATACAGGCCAGCCAAGCTACCACCATGGAAGAATTGCGACAACTGATGCTGTTGGAGCAATTCTTTAACGGCTTGTCCCCAGAAGCCCAAGAATGGGTGAGAGATCGAAAACCCCTCACCTTAACCGAAGCAGCCAGATTAGCAGACCAGCATTTTGATGCCAGGAGGCACCATGGACTACAGCCTAACAACGGACGGGCTAATATACAATGCCACACCTGCAAGCAGTGGGGACATATGGCACGTGAGTGCACCCAAAATCGGAGCAGACAAGCTTGGAACCAGGTCAGACAGAACCTGGCCCCAAGGGCGGCTGCTCACCATTACCAAACGGAGCCAGCCGCTCATGAGGTGTTGAGCACCCAAGCCGAGGAACCCCTGGGAATTCTGCATGAGGTGATGTCGGTCCAGGGACTTCGGGATTCGGGAGCTACTTTAACCCTGATAGCTCCCCATTTGGTGCCGGATACAGCACCCACTGGCGGATCCGTGGCAGTACGAGGGGCAGGGGGAGCAGTATACCGATTGCCCACTGCTAGAGTGGAGTACAGACCCCCAGTCACCCCAGCAGCTGCCAGTTACCAACCCCCGGCGCACCGCTATACCACACGGCCTCCGGCCACGAACTACCCTCAGAGAGCCCGGTTCAATTCGCGGGGCTACTCACAACCTATTCGGTGCTTTGGATGTAAGCAACTAGGGCACAAAAGACCAGAGTGTCCCCTAAACGCAGCGAATCAAGCACAGTCCTGGAGAAGACCCGCTGGCGGAATCCCACATAATCCTCAGCCTGTGGCCCGCTACGTAGAGGCGCCAGAATGCTGGGGCAGCCTACATGAAGCAGACCCCGTGCAAGCTGCCCACCGGAATAACCGGCAACGGGTTAAAGTGAATGGGAAGGAGGTCAGTTGTCTACGGGATACTGGTGCTACCATGACCTTGCTTCAAGAGAACTTGGTGCCTGAGAAACAGCACACTGGAGACACTGTGGCTGTGAGGGTAGCAGGGGGCACTGTGTTCCGCCTACCTGTTGCCAGGGTACATTTGGATTGGGGAGTGGGCGCTAGACTTGTGAATGTGGGGGTCAAGAAGGACTTACCTGCTGATGTTCTCCTTGGAAATGACTTGGCCCCCCTTGTTTCTGCCTATGCTCCCATGGATCCCGCTGATGTTAACCCTGTGACTACCCAAGCCCAGTCCCTCCGGGAAGAGACGCTTCCATGTTTGGGGTGGGGGCAGTACTGAGCCAAGTTGGAGCAGATGGCGGAGAACACCCCGTAGCTTACTTGAGCCGAAAGTTGTTGCCCCGGACATCCCCAAGCCGATCCGTTGGGATCAGACTGTGTATGCCGGCTTGGTTCTGGGGGAGCATTGTGGCAAACCTAGCCACTTCTGGACTATAACATAAGAAAGGTTGTCTATAGGCTGTATATTGTGCTATGTAGATGTGACAGACCCTTCTGTCAGCACTGAAAGAGTTAACTGTGTTCAGCTTTAGCCTCAGCTATTGTGCACTGTCATTAATGTTATTGATACACAGTCCATTGTTTAATCAACCTCAGAGAGCAGACCCTAGATGATAAGGAAAGCCAAGTGTGTGTCTGTGTTTAAATTGTTATCAGCTTGAGCAAGGTATTCTATTGTATCATGTAAAAGGGCGTGTTCCCTCCATTCAATGTACAACAGTCTTTCAACCCCCCTTCTGGGGGGGGTCAGACCTGCATAAATACTGGGCATATGAGCCTTAATAAAAGTCATTCTGTTTAAAAAACCTGAAAACTGGCTGGGTTGTGAATTGCTGATTCCCTATGCAGGACATTGTTCCCTGGTGTTAACCCTTGGTATCCGGTTGGTACCGTTACAATAAGCTACATACCTACTGAGCTTCAGTTGGGCACTGAGTATGAACTACATACTTATTGGGCTTCAGTTCAGCAATGAGTATGAGCTATATACCTACTTGGTTACAGTTGAGTACTCAGTATGAGCTACATGCCTACTGGGCTTCAATTGAGTACTCAGTAAGAGCTACATGCCTACTGGGCTTCAGTTGAGCACTCAGTATGTGCTACATTTCTACTGGGCTTCAGTTGACAACTCAGTATGAGCTACATGCCTACAGGGCTTCAGTTGAAGTTGAACACTCAGTATGAGCTACACACCTACTATGTTTCAGTTAAGCACTCAGTATGAGCTACAGACATACTGGGCTTCAGTTATTATTATTATTATTATTATTATTGGTTATTTGTAGAGCGCAAACAGATTCCCGCAGCGATATAAACAAAGGGGGAGTACAACAAAACAATTATAGGGATCAAATGGGTAGAGTTGCACTGTTGTAGCTAGCTCTTAAGAAGGTATTCTACAAACAGCTGGACTCTTAGGCTTACATGCTAAGGGGGTTCAGGGGATAGCAATGGAGGAGAGGAACTGGTATTAGGAAAGGTTAGTGTAGGTTGTATGCATCCCTGAACAGTAGAGTCTTTAGGGGGCACTTGAAGCTTTTAAAACTGGAAGAGAGTCTTGTGGAGCAAGGCAGAGAGTTCCACAAGATGGGAAACAGTCTGGAGAAGTCCTGTAAATGGGAGTGTGATGAGGTGACAAGAGAGGAGGAGAGTAGGAGGTCATGAGCAGAGCGAAGAGGACGGGAGGGAGAGTATCTGGAGACAAGGTTTGAGATATAGGGGGGGAGCAGTGCAGTTGTGTTTGATCTTAGAGGCAAGAGGGAGCCAGTGAAGGCATTGGCAGAGAGGTGTAGCAGATGAAGAGCGACATGTAAGGAAGATGAGTCTGGCAGAGGCATTCATTATGGATTGTAAAGGAGCTAGGTGGCAGGTGGGGAGACCAGAGAGGACAGAGTTGCAGTAATCAAGGCGGGAAAGAATGAGAGAGTGGATTAAAATCTTAGTTGTGTCTTGTGTAAGGAAGTGTCTAATTTTAGAGATGTTTTTAAGGTGGAAGCGGCAGGCTTTAGCCAAGGACTGAATGTGAGGAGTGAAAGAAAGATCAGAGTCAAATGTGACCCCGAGACATTGGACGTGCGGGGTAGGGGTAATGATGGAGTTGTCGAAGGTTAAAGAGAGATTGGGGGTGGAGAGTTTTGAGGAAGGGGGGAAAATAAGGAGCTCAGTTTTGGAGAGATTTAGCTTGAGGTAGTGAGAGGACATCCAGTTAGAGATGTGAGAAAGACAGTTAGTGACACAGGTTAGCAAGGAAGGATATAGGTCTGGTGCAGAGAAGTAGATTTGGGTGTCATCGGCATACAAATGATATTGTAAACTGTGGGACTTTATTAGGGAACCTAGTTATGACATGTAGATTGAGAAGAGAAGGGGACCAAGGACAGAGCCTTGCGGTACTCCGACAGAAAGTGGTGACGGGGCAGAGGAGGCCCCAGAGAAGGCTACACTAAAGGTACGGTTTGACAGGTAGGAAGAGAGCCACAAGAGGGCTGTGTCACAGATGCCGAAGGATTGGAGGGTTTGGAGCAAAAGAGGGTAGTCAACAGTGTCAAAGACTGCGGACAGATCAAGGAGGATAAGCAGAGAGAAGTGGCCTTTTGATTTTGCTGTAAGTAGGTCGTTGGTAACCTTAACGATTGCTGTCTCTGTGGAGTATGACATACATACATAGTGGGTTTCATTTGAGCACTCAGTATGAGCTACATAGCTACTGGGCATCAGTTGAACACTTAGGCGCCCATTTAACAAGCTCCGTAGTGAGATTCTGGGCACGTATTTCTGGCGAGCCTTCAGACTTGCCAGAGACAGCAGTTATGAAGCAGCGGTCACAAAGACTGCTGCTCCATAACCTGCCCGCCTGCTCTGAGCAGGCAGACAGACATCCCCGGAAATCAACCCAATCAAGCTCGATCGGGTTGATTGACACCTCCCTGCTGGCGGCCCATTGGCCACAAGTCTGCAGGGGGCGGCGTTGCACCAGCAGCTCTTGTGAGCTGCTGGTGCAATGCTGAATACGTAGAGCGTATTGCTCTCCGAATTCAGCGAGGTCTGGCGGACCTGATCCGCACTGTCGGATCAGGTCCGGCAGACTTTGTTAAATAGAGGCCTTAGTATGAGCTACATACCTACTAAGTTTTATTTGAGCACACAGTATGAGCTATATACTTACTTCAGCTAAGCTGAGCACTGAGTATGAGCTACATACATACTGGGCTTCAGTTGAGCACTCAGTATGAGTTACAGATCTACTGGGCTCCAGTTGAGTAATGGGGCATCAATGAGGAAAACAGAGCTAAGAAACTGTTTAGCCAATCAAGTCTCTCCGCATCAATTCAGTACTGGATTTAAAACCTTAGTATTTATCTAATCAGCCAATAGAATTTCAGTAGCTCTTATTCTATTGGCTATTCAAATCTGCCAATAGAATTAAAGTAGCTTGCATTTGATTGGCTGATTTGAATTTGAAGGCTCAAATCAGCCAATAGGAATTCAAGGGACGCCATTTTTAATGGCGTACCTTGAATTCCTATTCAGTGTACGGCGGCGATCATATGAAGAGGATCCTCCACGCTCCGGCTCCGGTCTTTAGTTCCAGAGGTCTTCAGTTCAAGCATCGCCGATCTTCAGTTCCAGCATCGCCGGTCTTCAGTTCCATATGGACAGTCTTCAGCTCCGCGGTCATCGGTCTTCAACTCCTCCGCTCCGCGCCAGCTGGATCCTGGAAGAAGAAGATGTCGCCGCCTGGAAGAAAACTTCTCCGCCTGGAACAGGACCTTCTCTGCCGGTCTTCAGGACAGGTAAGGAGCACTTGGGGGTTAGACTTAGGTTTTTTAAGGGGGGATTGGGTGGGTTAGAGTAGGGGTATGTGGGTGGTGGGTTGTAATGGGGGGGGGTTGTTGTTTTTTTTTACAGGCAAAAGAGCTGATTACTTTGGGGCAATGCCCCACAAAAGGCCCTTTTAAGGGCTGGTAATAGAGCTGTTTACTTTTGTAATTTAGATTAGGGTAGGGAATTTTTTTCTATTTTGGGGGGCTTTGTTATTTTATTAGAGGGCTTAGAATAGGTGTAATTAGCTTAAAAATCTTGTAATCTTTTTTTATTTTTTGTAATTTAGTTTAGTGTATTTAATTGTATTTTAGTTTAGACATTTGTAGTTTATTTAATTTATTGATAGTGTAGGTGTATTTGTAACTTAGGTTAGGATTTATTTTACAGGTAAATTGGTAATTATTTTAACTAGGTAGCTATTAAATAGTTATTAACTATTTAATAGCTATTGTACCTAGTTAAAATAAATACCAAGTTATCTGTAAAATAAATATAAACCCTAAAATAGCTACAATGTAATTATTAATTATATTGTAGATATCTAAGGGTTTATTTTATAGGTAAGTATTTAGTTCTAAATAGGAATAATTTAGTTAATATTATTAATATTATATAGATTTATTTTAATAATAATTAAGATAGGGGTGTTAGAGTTAGATAGGGTTAATATAGTTAATATATATAATATAATAACTATATTAACCCTAATATAATTAGGGTTAATATAGTTAATATAGGTGGCAGCGGTATAGGGGGATTAGATTAGGGGTTAATAATTTTAATATAGGTGGCGGCGGTGTAGGGGGATTAGATTAGGGGGTAATACATTTATTATAGGTGGCGGCGGTGTAGGTGGATTTAGATTACAGGCAAAAGAGTTGATTACTTTGTGACAATGCCCCACAAAAAGCCCTTTTAAGGGCTGGTAAAAGAGCTGGTTACTTTGGGGCAATGCCCCGCAAAAAGCCCTTTTAAGGGCTGGCAATAGCGCTGGTTACTTTGGGGCAATGCCACGCAAAAAGCCCTTTTCAGGGCTATTTGTAGGATTAGACTTAGGTTTAGTGGTAGGGAAATTTTAGTATTTTAGGAGTTAATTAATTTAATATAGGTGGCGGCGGTATAGGGGGATTAGATTAGGGGTTAATTAATTTAATATAGGTGGCGGCGGTATAGGGGGATTGGATTAGGGGTTAATTAATTTAATATAGGTGGCAGCGGTATAGGGGGATTAGATTAGGGGTTAATAATTTTAATATAGGTGGCGGCGGTGTAGGGGGCTCACATTAGGGGTTAATATCATTTAAATAGGTGGCGGCGGTGTAGGGGGCTCACATTAGGGGGTAATAATTTTAATATAGATGGCGGCGGTGTAGGGGGATTACATTAGGGGTTTATAATTTTAATGTAGGTGGCGACGGTGTAGGGGGCTCACATTAGGGGGTTAGGCATTTAATGTAGGTGGCGGCGGGGTCTGGGAGCGGCGGTTTAGGGGGTTAAACACTTTATTAAGGATTGCGGCGGGGGATCGCGGTTGACAGGTAGATAGACATTGCGCATGCGTTAGGTGTTAGGTTTTATTTTGAAGTTCGCGGTTGACAGGTGGATAAGACATTGCGCATGCATTAGGTGTTAGGTTTTATTTTGCAGCTAGTTTAGGGAGTTACGGGGCTCCAATACACAGCATAAGGCTTACTACGCCTGCAATTTGTGGCGAGGTGAAAATGGATTTCTCCATTTTCGCCACGTAAGTCCTTACGCTGTATATTGGATACCAAACTGCGCTGGTTTGGTATACCTGTCTATGGACCAAAAAACTACGGCCGAAGGCAGAAATATACGACCGTAACTTCTATGTTACGCCGTATATGTGATACCAAACCAGTGCAAAATGTGGCGTCGCCGGCTTTTGTGGGCAACGCTGCATATCGAATCGGGGCCCAGATCCGTAGGAAACACCAAGTTGTGAACTGACCCATAACTCCAAGGACAGAGCTGAGCTAGAGGTCATAAGAAGATCAAAAAAAAAAAAAAAAGGTTACAGGACATTAGTCTTATACAGTAATATTAGCTTGCAGCTGAGAGAGATAGAGAGAAAGAAAGAGATAGAGAGAAAGAAAGAGAGATAGAGAGAAAGAAAGAGAGAGAGATAGAGAGAAAGATAGATATAGAGAAATAAAAAGAGAGAGAGAGAGAAAGAGATAAAGAAAGAAAGATACAGAGAGAGAGAGAGAGAGAGAGAGAGAGAGAGAGAGAGAGAGAGAGAGAGAGAGAGAGAGAGAGAGAGAGAGAGAGAGAAAGAAAGAGAGAAACAAACACAGAAAGAAAAAGAAATGGAGAAATAAAAAAGAGAGAGAGAGAGAGAGAGAGAGAGAGAGAGGGAGAGATAAAGAAAGGGGGGAGAAAAAAAAAACAGAATTTATGTTTACCTGATAAATTTCTTTCTCCAACGGTGTGTCCGGTCCACGGCGTCATCCTTACTTGTGGGATATTCTCTTCCCCAACAGGAAATGGCAAAGAGCCCAGCAAAGCTGGTCACATGATCCCTCCTAGGCTCCGCCTACCCCAGTCATTCGACCGACGTTAAGGAGGAATAATAGCATAGGAGAAACCATATGGTACCGTGGTGACTGTAGTTAAAGAAAATAAATTAACAGACCTGATTAAAAAACCAGGGCGGGCCGTGGACCGGACACACCGTTGGAGAAAGAAATTTATCAGGTAAACATAAATTCTGTTTTCTCCAACATAGGTGTGTCCGGTCCACGGCGTCATCCTTACTTGTGGGAACCAATACCAAAGCTTTAGGACACGGATGAAGGGAGGGAGCAAATCAGGTCACCTAAATGGAAGGCACCACGGCTTGCAAAACCTTTCTCCCAAAAATAGCCTCAGAAGAAGCAAAAGTATCAAACTTGTAAAATTTGGTAAAAGTGTGCAGTGAAGACCAAGTCGCTGCCCTACATATCTGATCAACAGAAGCCTCGTTCTTGAAGGCCCATGTGGAAGCCACAGCCCTAGTGGAATGAGCCGTGATTCTTTCGGGAGGCTGCCGTCCGGCAGTCTCGTAAGCCAATCTGATGATGCTTTTAATCCAAAAAGAGAGAGAGGTAGAAGTTGCTTTTTGACCTCTCCTTTTACCTGAATAAACAACAAACAGGGAAGATGTTTGTCTAAAATCCTTTGTAGCATCTAAATAGAATTTTAGAGCGCGAACAACATCCAAATTGTGCAACAAGCGTTCCTTCTTTGAAACTGGTTTCGGACACAGAGAAGGTACGATAATCTCCTGGTTAATGTTTTTGTTAGAAACAACTTTTGGAAGAAAACCAGGTTTAGTACGTAAAACCACCTTATCTGCATGGAACACCAGATAAGGAGGAGAACACTGCAGAGCAGATAATTCTGAAACTCTTCTAGCAGAAGAAATTGCAACTAAAAACAAAACTTTCCAAGATAATAACTTAATATCAACGGAATGTAAGGGTTCAAACGGAACCCCCTGAAGAACTGAAAGAACTAAATTGAGACTCCAAGGAGGAGTCAAAGGTTTGTAAACAGGCTTGATTCTAACCAGAGCCTGAACAAAGGCTTGAACATCTGGCACAGCTGCCAGTTTTTTGTGAAGTAACACCGACAAGGCAGAAATCTGTCCCTTCAGGGAACTTGCCGATAATCCTTTTTCCAATCCTTCTTGAAGGAAGGATAGAATCCTAGGAATCTTAACCTTGTCCCAAGGGAATCCTTTAGATTCACACCAACAGATATATTTTTTCCAAATTTTGTGGTAAATCTTTCTAGTTACAGGCTTTCTGGCCTGAACAAGAGTATCGATAACAGAATCTGAGAAACCTCGCTTCGATAAAATCAAGCGTTCAATCTCCAAGCAGTCAGCTGGAGTGAAACCAGATTCGGATGTTCGAACGGACCCTGAACAAGAAGGTCTCGTCTCAAAGGTAGCTTCCAAGGTGGAGCCGATGACATATTCACCAGATCTGCATACCAAGTCCTGCGTGGCCACGCAGGAGCTATCAAGATCACCGACGCCCTCTCCTGATTGATCCTGGCTACCAGCCTGGGGATGAGAGGAAACGGCGGGAACACATAAGCTAGTTTGAAGGTCCAAGGTGCTACTAGTGCATCCACTAGAGCCGCCTTGGGATCCCTGGATCTGGACCCGTAGCAAGGAACTTTGAAGTTCTGACGAGAGGCCATCAGATCCATGTCTGGAATGCCCCAAAGTTGAGTGACTTGGGCAAAGATTTCCGGATGGAGTTCCCACTCCCCCGGATGCAATGTCTGACGACTCAGAAAATCCGCTTCCCAATTTTCCACTCCCGGGATGTGGATAGCAGACAGGTGGCAGGAGTGAGACTCCGCCCATAGAATAATCTTGGTCACTTCTTCCATCGCTAGGGAACTCCTTGTTCCCCCCTGATGGTTGATGTACGCAACAGTCGTCATGTTGTCTGATTGAAACCGTATGAACTTGGTCCTCGCTAGCTGAGGCCAAGCCTTGAGAGCATTGAATATCGCTCTCAGTTCCAGAATATTTATCGGTAGAAGAGATTCTTCCCGAGACCAAAGACCCTGAGCTTTCAGGGATCCCCAGACCGCGCCCCAGCCCATCAGACTGGCGTCGGTCGTGACAATGACCCACTCTGGTCTGTGGAATGTCATCCCTCGTGACAGGTTGTCCAGGGACAGCCACCAACGGAGTGAGTCTCTGGTCCTCTGATTTACTTGTATCTTTGGAGACAAGTCTGTATAGTCCCCATTCCACTGACTGAGCATGCACAGTTGTAATGGTCTTAGATGAATGCGCGCAAAAGGAACTATGTCCATTGCCGCTACCATCAACCCGATCACTTCCATGCACTGAGCTACTGAAGGAAGAGGAACGGAATGAAGTATTCGACAAGAGTCCAGAAGCTTTGTCTTTCTGGCCTCTGTTAGAAAAATCCTCATTTCTGAGGAGTCTATAATTGTTCCCAAGAAGGGAACCCTTGTTGACGGGGATAGAGAACTCTTTTCCACGTTCACTTTCCAGCCGTGCGATCTGAGAAAGGCCAGGACGATGTCCGTGTGAGCCTTTGCTCGAGGGAAGGACGACGCTTGAATCAGAATGTCGTCCAGGTAAGGTACTACTGCAATGCCCCTTGGTCTTAGCACAGCTAGAAGGGACCCTAGTACCTTTGTGAAAATCCTTGGAGCAGTGGCTAATCCGAAAGGAAGCGCCACGAACTGGTAATGTTTGTCCAGGAATGCAAACCTTAGGAACCGATGATGTTCCTTGTGGATAGGAATATGTAGATACGCATCCTTTAAATCCACCGTGGTCATGAATTGACCTTCCTGGATGGAAGGAAGGATAGTTCGAATGGTTTCCATCTTGAAAGATGGGACCTTGAGAAATTTGTTTAAGATCTTGAGATCTAGGATTGGTCTGAATGTTCCCTCTTTTTTGGGAACTATGAACAGATTGGAGTAGAACCCCATCCCTTGTTCTCTCAATGGAACAGGATGAATCACTCCCATTTTTAACAGGTCTTCTACACAATGTAAGAACGCCTGTCTTTTTATGTGGTCTGAAGACAACTGAGACCTGTGGAACCTTCCCCTTGGGGGAAGTCCCTTGAATTCCGGAAGATAACCCTGGGAGACTATTTCTAGCGCCCAAGGATCCAGAACATCTCTTGCCCAAGCCTGAGCGAAGAGAGAGAGTCTGCCCCCCACCAGATCCGGTCCCGGATCGGGGGCCGATATTTCATGCTGTCTTGGTAGCAGTGGCAGGTTTCTTTGCCTGCTTTCCCTTGTTCCAGCCTTGCATTGGTCTCCAAGCTGGCTTGGCCTGAGAAGTATTACCCTCTTGCTTAGAGGACGTAGCACCTTGGGCTGGTCCGTTTTTACGAAAGGGACGAAAATTAGGTCTATTCTTTGCCTTGAAAGGCCGATCCTGAGGAAGGGCATGGCCCTTACCCCCAGTGATATCAGAGATAATCTCTTTCAAGTCAGGACCAAACAGCGTTTTCCCCTTGAAAGGAATGTTTAGTAGCTTGTTCTTGGAAGACGCATCAGCCGACCAAGATTTCAACCAAAGCGCTCTGCGCGCCACAATAGCAAACCCAGAATTCTTAGCCGCTAACTTAGCCAATTGCAAAGAGGCGTCTAGAGTGAAAGAATTAGCCAATTTGAGAGCATTGACTCTGTCCATAATCTCCTCATAAGGAGGAGAGTCACTATCGAGCACCTTAATCAGTTCATCAAACCAGAAATATGCGGCTGTAGTGACAGGGACAATGCATGAAATGGGTTGTAGAAGGTAACCCTGCTGAACAAACATCTTTTTAAGCAAACCTTCTAATTTTTTATCCATAGGATCTTTGAAAGCACAACTATCCTCTATGGGAATAGTGGTGCGTTTGTTTAAAGTAGAAACCGCTCCCTCGACCTTGGGGACTGACTGCCATAAGTCCTTTCTGGGGTCGACCATAGGAAACAATTTTTTAAATATGGGGGGAGGGACGAAAGGAATACCGGGCCTTTCCCATTCTTTATTAACAATGTCCGCCACCCGCTTGGGTATAGGAAAAGCTTCTGGGAGCCCCGGCACCTCTAGGAACTTGTCCATTTTACATAGTTTCTCTGGGATGACCAAATTTTCACAATCATCCAGAGTGGATAATACCTCCTTAAGCAAAATGCGGAGATGTTCCAATTTAAATTTAAAAGTAATCACATCAGATTCAGCCTGCTGAGAAATGTTCCCTAAATCAGTAATTTCTCCCTCAGACAAAACCTCCCTGGCTCCCTCAGATTGGGTTAGGGGCCCTTCAGAGATATTAATATCAGCGTCGTCATGCTCTTCAGTAACTAAAACAGAGCATCCACGCTTACGCTGACAAGGGTTCATTTTGGCTAAAATGTTTTTGACAGAATTATCCATTACAGCCGTTAATTGTTGCATAGTAAGGAGTATTGGCGCGCTAGATGTACTAGGGGCCTCCTGAGTGGGCAAGACTCGTGTAGACGAAGGAGGGAATGATGCAGTACCATGCTTACTCCCCTCACTTGAGGAATCATCTTGGGCATCATTGTCATTATCACATAAATCACATTTACTTAAATGAATAGGAATTCTGGCTTCCCCACATTCAGAACACAGTCTATCTGGTAGTTCAGACATGTTAAACAGGCATAAACTTGATAAGAAAGTACAAAAAACGTTTTGAAATAAAACCGTTACTGTCACTTTAAATTTTAAACTGAACACACTTTATTACTGCAATTGCGGAAAAACATGAAGGAATTGTTCAAAATTCACCAAACTTTCACCACAGTGTCTTAAAGCCTTGAAAATATTGCACACCAATTTTGGAAGCTTTAACCCTTAAAATAACGGAACCGGAGCCGTTTTAAGCTTTAACCCCTTTACAGTCCCTGGTATCTGCTTTGCTGAGACCCAACCAAACCCAAGGGGAATACGATACCAAATGCTGCCTTCAGAAGTCTTTTATAAGTATCAGAGCTCCTCTCACATGCGACTGCATGCCATGCCTCTCAAAAACAAGTGCGCAACACCGGCGCGAAAATGAGACTCTGCCTATGCTTTGGGAAAGCCCCTAAAGAATAAGGTGTCTAAAACAGTGCCTGCCGATATTATTATATCAAAATACCCAGAATAAATGATTCCTCAAGGCTAAATAAGTGTTAATATCAATCGATTTAGCCCAAAAAATGTCTACAGTCTAAATAAGCCCTTGTGAAGCCCTTATTTACAATCGTAATAAACATGGCTTACCGGATCCCATAGGGAAAATGACAGCTTCCAGCATTACATCGTCTTGTTAGAATGTGTCATACCTCAAGCAGCAAAAGACTGCAAACTGTTCCCCCAACTGAAGTTAATGCTCTCAACAGTCCTGTGTGGAACAGCCATGGATTTTAGTTACGGTTGCTAAAATCATTTTCCTCATACAAACAGAATTCTTCATCTCTTTTCTGTTTCTGAGTAAATAGTACGTACCAGCACTATTTGAAAATAACAAACTCTTGATTGAATAATGAAAAACTACAGTTAAACACTAAAAAACTCTAAGCCATCTCCGTGGAGATGTTGCCTGTACAACGGCAAAGAGAATGACTGGGGTAGGCGGAGCCTAGGAGGGATCATGTGACCAGCTTTGCTGGGCTCTTTGCCATTTCCTGTTGGGGAAGAGAATATCCCACAAGTAAGGATGACGCCGTGGACCGGACACACCTATGTTGGAGAAAGAGCAATCGAGAGAGAGAGAGAGAGAGAGAGAGGGGGGGGGGGAGAAAAAAAAAAGAGCAATAGAGAGAGAGAGAGAGAGAGGGGGAGAGATAAAGAAAGGGGGGAGAAAAAAAAAAGAGCAATCGAGAGAGAGAGAGAGAGAGAGAGAGAGGGGGGAAGAAAAAAAAAGAGCAATAGAGAGAGAAAGAGAAATGCAGAAACTCAGGTTTTAGATGGATTGTGAAAGCTTACTGCTTAAAAGGACATAGTCCCCCCCCCTTCAATTAACACTTGTATCTGTTTCTAAGTCTTCTTTATTGAAACATATCTTAGACTGCGTTGTAGCCTCAGCTGATCAATGTGACACCATTGGACCTGTCACCCTAGTTGAGAATCACTAAGTCCATGAAGTAGTCTTCAATTCTGCCTCAATAAGACAACGTAATAAGGAGACCCTGTTTAGTACACAAAAGTGTGCATGTACAGTAAACATCAGTATGCACATACAAATGGCTTTAGACATATCCGTGTATTCTAACGTTGGCAGGACATCAAGAATGTTAATCTGAGAGTAGATCCACCCTGTGTGTCAGATTGGTAAATAGCTGCTGCAGTGTAAGATAAGGACACTGTGGCTGCAGCAGACTTGGTTCTATGACCAGGATGGTCCATGAGTCCCAGTGTGCACAGCTGGATGCAGGAAGCTTTCCCCATGCAGTGAAAACTGCCTTGATTTGTTCCCTATGTATTTCAGCTTTCCTCTGGCTAGGAGAATGCTGCAGAAGTAAAATAAACAACTTGTTGCTATAATTATGGATTTTGCTTCCTTTATTTAAATAGTTGGAGGCAGTTGCACCCCAGAGGCTGCAACTTTTGACAGCTGGTTGAAATTCACTCTGCTTTGTTCCTGCCTGGAGACTGACAGAAAGGAAATCCATCCTTAATCCTGCCCAGCAAAACCTCTCACCCTCTTCTCCCTGAGACTTGTGCTTGCTGGCACGGGTACTGGCTCTGGAATCAGACTAATATTGTTATGCTCAACCTAGCACCCACCACATTATACATAGAGTTAAATTATATCTGGTGTGCTGTCTACTGTATATGCATACTTCTGTATAGTGCATGTGCACACTGCTATCTACTGTATGTGCATACTGCTGTCTACTGTGCATGCACACTTCTGTATAATGTGTGTGCATACTGCTGTCTACTGTATATGCATACTTCTGTATAGTGTATGTGCATAATGCTGTCTACTGTGCATGCACACTTCTGTATAGTGTGTGTGCATACTGCTGTCTACTGTATATGCATACTTCTGTATAGTGTATGTGCATACTGCTGTCTACTGTATATGCATACTTCTGTATAGTGTATGTGCATACTGCTGTCTACTGTGCATGCACACTTCTGTATAGTGTATGTGCATACTGCTGTCTACTGTGCATGCACACTTCTGTATAGTGTATGTGCATACTGCTGTCTACTGTGCATGCACACTTCTGTATAGTGTATGTGCATACTGCTGTCTACTGTATGTGCATATTGCTGTCTACTGTATGTGCATACTGCTGTCTACTATACATGCACACTTCTGTATAGTGTATGTGCATACTGCTGTCTACTGTATGTGCATATTGCTGTCTACTGTACGTGCATACTGCTGTCTACTGTGCATGCACACTTCTGTATAGTGTATGTGCATACTGCTGTCTACTGTATGTGCATATTGCAGTCTACTGTATGTGCATACTGCTGTCTACTGTATGTGCATATTGCTGTCTACTGTATGTGCATACTGCTGTCTACTATACATGCACACTTCTGTATAGTGTATGTGCATACTGATGTCTACTGTACATGCACACTTCTGTATAGTGTATGTGCATACTGCTGTCTACTGTACATGCACACTTCTGTATAGTGTATGTGCGTACTGCTGTCTACTGTGCATGCACACTTCTGTATAGTGTATGTGCATACTGATGTCTACTGTACATGCACACCTATGTATAGTGTATGTGCATATTGCTGTCTACTGTATGTGCACACTGCTGTCTACTATACATGCACTCTTCTGTATAGTGTGTGTGCATACTGCTGTCTACTGTACATGCACACTTCTGTATAGTGTGTGTGCATACTGCTGTCTACTGTACATGCACCCTTCTGTATAGTGTATGTGCATACTGCTGTCTATTGTACATGCACACTTCTGTATAGTGTGTGTGCATACTGCTGTCTACTGTACATGCACACTTCTGTATAGTGAATGTGCATACTGATGTCTACTGTACATGCACACTTCTGTATAGTGTATGTGCATACTGATGTCTACTGTACATGCACACTTCTGTATAGTATATGTGCATATTTCTGTCTACTGTATGTGCACAATGCTGTCTACTATACATGCACTCTTCTATATGTGTGTGCATACTGCTGTCTACTGTACATGCACACTTCTGTATAGTGTATGTGCATACTGCTGTCTACTGTATGTGCATATTGCTGTCTACTGTATGTGCATACTGCTGTCTACTATACATGCACACTTCTGTATAGTGTATGTGCATACTGCTGTCTACTGTACATGCACACTTCTGTATAGTGTATGTGCATACTGATGTCTATTGTGAATGCACACTTCTGTATAGTGTATGTGCATACTGATGTTTACTTTACATGCACGCTTCTGTATAGTGTATGTGCATACTGCTGTCTACTGTATGTGCATATTGCTGTCTACTGTATGTGCATACTGCTGTCTACTGTATGTGCATATTGCTGTCTACTGTACGTGCATACTGCTGTCTACTGTGCATGCACACTTCTGTATAGTGTATGTGCATACTGCTGTCTACTGTATGTGCATATTGCAGTCTACTGTATGTGCATACTGCTGTCTACTGTATGTGCATATTGCTGTCTACTGTATGTGCATACTGCTGTCTACTATACATGCACACTACTGTATAGTGTATGTGCATACTGATGTCTACTGTACATGCACACTTCTGTATAGTGTATGTGCATACTGCTGTCTACTGTATGTGCATATTGCAGTCTACTGTATGTGCATACTGCTGTCTACTGTATGTGCATATTGCTGTCTACTGTATGTGCATACTGCTGTCTACTATACATGCACACTTCTGTATAGTGTATGTGCATACTGATGACTAATGTACATGCACACTTCTGTATAGTGTATGTGCATACTGCTGTCTACTGTACATGCACACTTCTGTATAGTGTATGTGCATACTGCTGTCTACTGTGCATGCACACTTCTGTATAGTGTATGTGCATACTGCTGTCTACTGTATGTGCATATTGCTGTCTACTGTATGTGCATACTGCTGTCTACTATACATGCACACTTTTGTATAGTGTATGTGCATACTGATGTCTACTGTACATGCACACTTCTGTATAGTGTATGTGCATACTGCTGTCTACTGTACATGCACACTTCTGTATAGTGTATGTGCATATTGCTGTCAACTGTATGTGCACACTGCTGTCTACTGTACATGCACACTTGTGTATAGTGTATGTGCATACTGATGTCTACTGTACATGCACACTTCTGTATAGTGTATGTGCATACTGCTGTCTTCTGTATGTGCATATTGCTGTCTACTGTATGTGCATACTGCTGTCTACTGTGCATGCACACTTCTGTATAGTGTATGTGCATACTGCTGTCTACTGTATGTGCATACTGCTGTCTACTATACATGCACACTTCTGTATAGTGTATGTGCATACTGATGTCTACTGTACATGCACACTTCTGTATAGTGTATGTGCATACTGGTGTCTACTGTACATGCACACTTCTGTATAGTGTATGTGCATATTGCTGTCTACTGTATGTGCACACTGCTGTCTACTATACATGCACACTTCTGTATAGTGTGTGTGCATACTGCAGTCTACTGTACATGTACACTTCTGTATAGTGTATGTGCATACTGATGTCTACTGTACATGCACACTTCTGTATAGTGTATGTGCATATTGATGTCTACTGTACATGCACACTTCTGTATAGTGTATGTGCATATTGCTGTCTACTGTATGTGCACACTGCTGTCTACTATACACGCACACTTCTGTATAGTGTGTGTGCATACTGCTGTCTAATGTACATGCACACTTCTGTATAGTGTATGTGCATACTGATGTCTACTATACATGCACACTTCTGTATAGTGTGTGTGCATACTGCTGTCTACTGTACATGCACACTTCTGTATAGTGTGTGTGCATACTGCAGTCTACTGTACATGCACCCTTCTGTATAGTGTATGTGCATACTGCTGTCTACTGTACATGCACACTTCTGTATAGTGTGTGTGCATACTGCTGTCTACTGTAAATGCACACTTCTGTATAGTGTGTGTGCATACTGCTGTCTACTGTACATGCACACTTCTGTATAGTGTATGTGCATACTGATGTCTACTGTACATGCACACTTCTGTATAGTGTATGTTCATATTTCTGTCTACTGTATGTGCATACTGCTGTCTACTGTACATGCACACTTCTGTATAGTGTATGTGCATACTGCTGTCTACTGTACATGCACACTTCTGTATAGTGTGTGTGTATACTGCTGTCTACTGTACATGCACACTTCTGTTTAGTGTATGTGCATACTGCTGTCTACTGTATGTGCATATTGCTGTCAACTGTATGTGCATACTGCTGTCTACTGTATGTGCATATTGCTGTCTACTGTACGTGCATACTGCTGTCTACTGTACATGCACACTTCTGTATAGTGTATGTGCATACTGCTGTCTACTGTATGTGCATATTGCAGTCTACTGTATGTGCATACTGCTGTCTACTTTACATGCACGCTTCTGTATAGTGTATGTGCATACTGCTGTCTACTGTATGTGCATATTGCTGTCTACTGTATGTGCATACTGCTGTCTACTGTATGTGCATATTGCTGTCTACTGTACGTGCATACTGCTGTCTACTGTGCATGCACACTTCTGTATAGTGTATGTGCATACTGCTGTCTACTGTATGTGCATATTGCAGTCTACTGTATGTGCATACTGCTGTCTACTGTATGTGCATATTGCTGTCTACTGTATGTGCATACTGCTGTCTACTATACATGCACACTACTGTATAGTGTATGTGCATACTGATGTCTACTGTACATGCACACTTCTGTATAGTGTATGTGCATACTGCTGTCTACTGTATGTGCATATTGCAGTCTACTGTATGTGCATACTGCTGTCTACTGTATGTGCATATTGCTGTCTACTGTATGTGCATACTGCTGTCTACTATACATGCACACTTCTGTATAGTGTATGTGCATACTGATGACTAATGTACATGCACACTTCTGTATAGTGTATGTGCATACTGCTGTCTACTGTACATGCACACTTCTGTATAGTGTATGTGCATACTGCTGTCTACTGTGCATGCACACTTCTGTATAGTGTATGTGCATACTGCTGTCTACTGTATGTGCATATTGCTGTCTACTGTATGTGCATACTGCTGTCTACTATACATGCACACTTTTGTATAGTGTATGTGCATACTGATGTCTACTGTACATGCACACTTCTGTATAGTGTATGTGCATACTGCTGTCTACTGTACATGCACACTTCTGTATAGTGTATGTGCATATTGCTGTCTACTGTATGTGCACACTGCTGTCTACTGTACATGCACACTTGTGTATAGTGTATGTGCATACTGATGTCTACTGTACATGCACACTTCTGTATAGTGTATGTGCATACTGCTGTCTTCTGTATGTGCATATTGCTGTCTACTGTATGTGCATACTGCTGTCTACTGTGCATGCACACTTCTGTATAGTGTATGTGCATACTGCTGTCTACTGTATGTGCATACTGCTGTCTACTATACATGCACACTTCTGTATAGTGTATGTGCATACTGATGTCTACTGTACATGCACACTTCTGTATAGTGTATGTGCATACTGATGTCTACTGTACATGCACACTTCTGTATAGTGTATGTGCATATTTCTGTCTACTGTATGTGCACACTGCTGTCTACTATACATGCACACTTCTGTATAGTGTGTGTGCATACTGCTGTCTACTGTACATGCACACTTCTGTATAGTGTATGTGCATACTGATGTCTACTGTACATGCACACTTCTGTATAGTGTATGTGCATACTGATGTCTACTGTACATGCACACTTCTGTATAGTGTATGTGCATATTGCTGTCTACTGTATGTGCACACTGCTGTCTACTATACATGCACACTTCTGTATAGTGTGTGTGCATACTGCTGTCTACTGTACATGCACACTTCTGTATAGTGTATGTGCATACTGATGTCTACTGTGCATGCACACTTCTGTATACTGTATGTGCACAATGTTGTCTACTGTACATGCACACTTCTGTCTACTGTATGTGCACACTGCTGTCTACTGTATGTGCACACTGATGTCTACTGTATGTGCACACTGCTGTCTACTGTATGTGCACACTGTTGTATACTGTATGTGCACACTCCTTTATACTGTATGTGCACACTGCTGTATACTGTATGTGCACACTGTCGTATACTGCATGTGCACACTGCTGTATACTGTATGTGCACACTGTTGTATAATATATGTGCATACTGCTGTCTACTGTATGTGCACACTGCTGTCTACTGTATGTGCATACTGCTGTCTACTGTATGTGCACACTGCTGTATACTGTATGTGCACACTGCTGTCTACTGTATGTGCACACTGCTGTATACTGTATGTGCACACTGCTGTCTACTGTATGTGCACACTGCTGTCTACTGTATGTGCATACTGCTGTCTACTGTATGTGCACACTGCTGTCTACTGTATGTGCACACTGCTGTCTACTGTATGTGCACACTGCTGTCTACTGTACGTGCATACTGCTGTCTACTGTGCATGCACACTTCTGTATAGTGTATGTGCATACTGCTGTCTACTGTATGTGCATATTGCAGTCTACTGTATGTGCATACTGCTGTCTACTGTATGTGCATACTGCTGTCTACTATACATGCACACTTCTGTATAGTGTATGTGCATACTGATGTCTACTGTACATGCACACTTCTGTATAGTGTATGTGCATACTGCTGTCTACTGTACATGCACACTTCTGTATAGTGTATGTGCGTACTGCTGTCTACTGTGCATGCACACTTCTGTATAGTGTATGTGCATACTGCTGTCTACTGTATGTGCATATTGCTGTCTACTGTATGTGCATACTGCTGTCTACTATACATGCACACTTCTGTATAGTGTATGTGCATACTGATGTCTACTGTACATGCACACTTCTGTATAGTGTATGTGCATACTGCTGTCTACTGTACAAGCACACTTCTGTATAGTGTATGTGCATATTGCTGTCTACTATACATGCACACTTCTGTATATTGTATGTGCATACTGATGTCTACTGTACATGCACACCTCTGTATAGTGTATGTGCATATTGCTGTCTACTGTATGTGCACACTGCTGTCTACTATACATGCACACTTCTGTATAGTGTATGTGCATACTGATGTCTACTGTACATGCACACTTCTGTATAGTGTATGTGCATACTGCTGTCTACTGTACATGCACACTTCTGTATAGTGTATGTGCGTACTGCTGTCTACTGTACATGCACACTTCTGTATAGTGTATGTGCATACTGCTGTCTACTGTACATGCACACTTCTGTATAGTGTATGTGCATACTGCTGTCTACTGTACATGCACACTTCTGTATAGTGTATGTGCGTACTGCTGTCTACTGTGCATGCACACTTCTGTATAGTGTATGTGCATACTGATGTCTACTGTACATGCACACCTATGTATAGTGTATGTGCATATTGCTGTCTACTGTATGTGCACACTGCTGTCTACTATACATGCACTCTTCTGTATAGTGTGTGTGCATACTGCTGTCTACTGTACATGCACACTTCTGTATAGTGTGTGTGCATACTGCTGTCTACTGTACATGCACCCTTCTGTATAGTGTATGTGCATACTGCTGTCTATTGTACATGCACACTTCTGTATAGTGTGTGTGCATACTGATGTCTACTGTACATGCACACTTCTGTATAGTGAATGTGCATACTGATGTCTACTGTACATGCACACTTCTGTATAGTGTATGTGCATACTGATGTCTACTGTACATGCACACTTCTGTATAGTGTATGTGCATATTTCTGTCTACTGTATGTGCACACTGCTGTCTACTATACATGCACTCTTCTGTATGTGTGTGCATACTGCTGTCTACTGTACATGCACACTTCTGTATAGTGTATGTGCATACTGCTGTCTACTGTATGTGCATATTGCTGTCTACTATATGTGCATACTGCTGTCTACTATACATGCACACTTCTGTATAGTGTATGTGCATACTGCTGTCTACTGTACATGCACACTTCTGTATAGTGTATGTGCATACTGATGTCTATTGTGAATGCACACTTCTGTATAGTGTATGTGCATACTGATGTTTACTTTACATGCACGGTTCTGTATAGTGTATGTGCATACTGCTGCCTACTGTATGTGCATATTGCTGTCTACTGTATGTGCATACTGCTGTCTACTGTATGTGCATATTGCTGTCTACTGTACGTGCATACTGCTGTCTACTGTGCATGCACACTTCTGTATAGTGTATGTGCATACTGCTGTCTACTGTATGTGCATATTGCAGTCTACTGTATGTGCATACTGCTGTCTACTGTATGTGCATATTGCTGTCTACTGTATGTGCATACTGCTGTCTACTATACATGCACACTACTGTATAGTGTATGTGCATACTGATGTCTACTGTACATGCACACTTCTGTATAGTGTATGTGCATACTGCTGTCTACTGTA